>NW_010413932.1:7166-45964 GCF_000710305.1 Buceros rhinoceros silvestris
TTCAGCAGGCATTTTTCATGTGAAAATTATTGCAAAAAACAAGTTTTCATGTATTGAAAATGAGGATTGCTTAAATTATCTTGGGAAACCCTACTAGTCTTCTGTCAAGAAGCTTGCATAAGCCTGAGGCCTTAACAAGTGGTTTCAAGTAAATACAGAATGTGGAAAAAACCCTTGTATTCAATTCTGTACCAGAAGACACCTGATACTTTTGGCTGGCTCTTAGTGGTACAAAACAGTAAGATGCAAGAGGAGGACTTGTGAGCAATTTGCTTTTAAGAGGAATAGATCGACTTGTCTGAAATCACTGATGGATTTTGAAGAATATTCAAATTAGATGAAGTACTGAAGAAGTTGAGTAACAGTCAGGATAAGATGTTAATACATATACTTGATTAATTCCAGTAAATGAATTCCTGGAAAGACATGGGAAACATTATTTTGGTCTTCTGAAAGCTGTCTGAAATATCTTCAAAAGAACTGACCATCTTAGTAAGTATAAGACAAGACAGTGTCTTTAGTAAAGATAATTATTTGTCTTGTAGGATATTTAATTTTTACTGTGGTTTAAAGACTGAAGAGTTGCTTGTCAGTGTCACTTGTGAGGGATTCTTGAGAAATGAACTATGGGAATATCAGTGATGTGTCCATAGTTGGAAGGCACTTCATGCCGTTAATGGCATGCTTTGACTTTTTGTCAGCCCTGAAGTGATCGGGCAGCTGGACCAAAGGTCCCTTCCAGCTGAACTGGTCTGTTCTGTATTGATATACAGCAGCATTAGAGGCCATTGGTAGCACAGAGGAAGATCTCAGTGGCTTTGAGTTCCGTGGAAGTGGCTTAACATATGCTGATTTGGAAATTATCAAGACTGCGATGGAAAAATTTCAGGTGCCACACATTTAAGAGAAGAGCAGAAAGTTCAAATGCAGCACAGTTGAATGGAATTCAACACTTAGTTGCAATGGAAAAATCTTTTTGATAAGTGTATATTTGATATGTTGGTGTCTAAATTAACTAGCCACTATGACTCAAAACTAGTATTGTTAACTCATAGAAGATGTAGAATGATAAGCTCAGAAATGTGTGATATTGTTAACATTCTCATTTTGTCTGTGTTCTTCTGTGGTTGCTTCAGCTATAGCAACAGAAAATTAAAGTGGTGGACAACAGTTACTCATATGGCAAAAACTTTGGAAAGTTGGAACTACTTTGACAGAGTGGGAGGCTGTACAGAATAATTGGCAGCCTAATAGGCACAGGCTAGAGGAGCACTCATTTTTGGGCAAGATGATATACAAAAATCTCTGCGCACTCAGCTGAAAGATAATGCGTGTGCAGCTCCTCAGTACAAGATGTCAAAGCCCAAAGTGTTTGAGACAGGAGACTACTGTTGTTACCTTTCATACTAAAACAGCACTGAGAATCTAATCACTGACTGACAGGATTAAGTATAAACTCATTCATCTAGAAATAACCATCCCTGGGTCTCATTCATCTTCCTTTAAAATATTTAATTTTGGAAAGAATTAGAAAGGATAATGAACGTAAGTATAAAAACTGTATCACTTGGGGTTTTGACATGTTTTTCTTTCCATCAAAACCAAGAAGGCACTTCAGGCTCTTTGACAGCACAGCATCTGAGAAAGACCACTGTCCTCTGCAACATCATCCTTTTGTTAACATCCCCATAGGGTTGCAGATAGGTTGGTGACCTGTTTACGTCACTTCTGTGATAAAGAATTGTCTAGGATACAAAAGCATAGTGATCTGCGCTCAGTCTTCAATATTTGGAGTTACAGAGATGAGGTTTTTGGGAAGCTCATGATATGTTTTCTTGGATGTGAGAGCACTTGCAAATGTTCTTCCCATGTGCTGAAGTGAAGAGCTACAGCAGTGTGATATCACCCAAGTTATTTGTCCTGTCTTTTCCCATATCTGCCCTATTTACTTCCCTCCGTCATGGTAAAGGTACTTAGGCACTTCAGCAGTTTCTATATATATTGAGCTATGAATTTTAACATGTTGATTGCTTCTTCTGCTCTCTGCCACCAGTAGAGGGGAAAAGAGTAGAAACTGTGGCAAGTCCTTCAGCTAGGACTGAACCCTTTGTCAGATCCTGAAGGAGCAGAGTTGATAAGTGAAAGAATGCCAGAGAAATGCTCTGATTGTAGCAGCCTTTTCAAAGCATCCTAAGGATAGTGGTGCTATAAACAAAAGAATATAAATTGTGTCTTTGCATAGAGCTTCAGTTGAGCTGCAGTTGCTGTGACTGATTTGCGTTAGAATTTGCAGACTTCTGGAGAAGTTTTGTGAATAGCTGCTGTGACAAAGAAAAAACCTTTTTGGTGGGGATGGAGAGAACAAAGGAAAGAGTCTTACTGAGTTCAAGAGCTTTTTACCATTTTTGTAATATAGAGGAGAAGCTTTATATATCAGTTTTTTCAAGTTACTTCCATGGAGATCTATTAGAATTAATATAGCCATGAGAAAGTGTGTGGGTGTTATTAAACTAATAAAATTTGCAAATGTTTAACATTGTTGCCTCCAGGATAAAATGGACAATTTCTAGTGAAAATTTTGCTTTGATGTTAAAGAGTAGGATTGTTTTGTCGTTCAAATAAGATATGCTAATATGTTTGTGCAGTTGAAATTGGGAAATAATTTTCCCATATGAGACCTCACAGTCATGTAGCCATCCCTCAGAACAATGAACATAATCCCAGCATTCAAATTGAGAACAACATAATCTGTTTCCTGACCTTATAGTGGGAATCACATTTCCTGAATCATTAGTTCCTCCTTATATAGACTCCACTTATACTGTCCCTGGAAATCTAAGTGAGCTTGCAATCTGTATTTTTTTATTTCCTAACTTTGTTTGCAACGTCTACTTAAGTTTAAAAATAAAGTACAATTATGAAATACAACTATTTTAAAGTGCTTTCAAAATAACTTTGAGAAACAGATACTTTTAAGACTTTTTCAAGTGCTAAGCAGTTATACATCGTGTAAGTACTTCTATTGCGAGTCTAGCATAGTAAAAGTTCAAGTTTTGTCTTAGCTGATTGACGGCTCCTTCTCCTTGTAAAGTTAACATTCATCTGAAGCTGTCCTGAAGATCATTTATTTCTGTTTCCGCGGTCAACACTGTTATAAGTGTGGTCTTCCCACATTTAAGTTTGCAGTGGTGTTATTTTTTTATTTTGCTATTTTCTTCGATTAATTACAGTAGCATTTAGCTTCACTTAACTAGAAACCCAGACTGTGAATGTCAAATATATGATTTAAGCAGCTTCTCAAACTTGCCAATTAGTAAAACTTTTCAAGACTTACAAACTAGGAAAATAAATCTTAGACTGGCAGGATTTTCCATTGTGGTTAGGGGAGAACTGTGGGGACAGCATTTGATTCCTGTTTTGGAAAATGTTGTATGCTCTGTTAAAACAACCTTGTTTAATAAGTTCTTGGTGAGATTTTTCCATCATAAGAGTGCTGTGTAAAATGGAGCAAGTATCATAATATTTTCAGGTGAATTTTAAGGTTGTGGCTTTTTTGTATCTAAATGTCTTGCAGCCTCAAATCTTGAGACATCCTCTTATTACCTGCTTGTGGCACTCTCAGTTCTGGCAGCAAACTGGAAAAAGGTAGCATGTCTGTCTTTGCCCTTTCTTTGATCTGAGGTAGCTAAAAAAAGAAACGTTTTGTGACACACTGCAAGGTCTTTCCATGTAATTCAACTGAAAGAAAAGCATAATGAAATTTTCTGTGATATACTTTGAATCACTTCCCTAGCTAGAGAGAAGAAAATTACAGTGTTGAATTTTACAGATACTCGATTTGTGGTTTTAGTAGTTTCAAGCACATAGTGCATGGAATAGACATCTTAAGGTTAACTGTCCTCAGGACAACAAGAGTAATTGCAGTCACCTGACTCATGCAAACAAGTTAATTCCATGTAGCTTCTATTCATCAGAGTCTTTTCCTTAATCACCTCTTCCAATCACATTTGCTATTTTGATGCATCTACATAATTTCTGACTTTTTCACTGACATCTCAACCACAGCTGATAGTTTCAGCTCATAAGATACTTGACCATTCCTACCCACTGCATATTGTCTCATGCTGTCAAGCTGTGAACTGCTACCTCCTCTTTGTGGATTGTAGTATTGGTTGTGTCTTTATTGAGTATATTCACGAGTGTGCTTATGCTTTCTGATATATTTCTTGAGTTAGTCTTCAGATTTTCACCCTTTCTGATATACTCCTTGAAGTAGTCTTTCTGTTTTCACCTGCCTTGATGTCTCCAAATACCATGTGCTGTTGGGTGTGTCTTAATGTGAACTGTTTTATTCTTACTTTGCCAATTCAGTTTCTCATTGTATCAGTCTTTGTAATTTAGTGCTTATTCGGTAATTAGGATATGGAGACTGGTGTGATACTAGAGCAAAACAAGTAGCGTGTGGTCAACTGTGCTGTATCTTCGATTTATATACAGATAAACTATCCTGTATGCTTGTGCAGCCCTAACGGTGCAGAACCGGTTCAGGTCTGTGAGGAATTATTGACAGTAGCAGAGAATCACAGAATCATTTTTGTTGGAAGAGACCTTCAGGGTCATCGAGTCCAACTGTTCTGTCTTCACTGCCAGGGTCCCTAAACCATGTCCCTCAGCACCACATCTGCACGTCTTTTAAACTGTTCCAGGGATGGGAACTCAACCGTCTCCCAAGGCAGCTTTCTGGCAGCATAAATCTGAATGGTAGCACTACTTCTGGAGGTGATAGGCCTGGAAGCAGCCAACGCATGTTCTTACACCTTGGAGCCTGACATAATGGGAACCAGAGACCTGATCTGGCTGGCTGCTCATGGAGTGAAATGCAAATTCTTTCCGTTTTATTTCCATGTGCTCCAGATTCTAGGTGGGATTATGAATGAGGCCTCATTCCAAACATGATTATTATGTTTTGTGGAGTTTTATCCCAAGGCTAAAACTTGTTTTAGGCATTCTAGGAGAATTTTGCATAGATATCCAGAATAAGGTGGTAGAAGCCAGTAAGCTTGGGAAAAAATGGCTGAATATAGCCATCCAGGCATTTTGCATTTGCAGTTTATGTGTTCATATTTTCTTATTGACTTTATTCTGTTATTCCAGGTATCAGAAAATAGATATATTTTAAAATTGGGTGAGTGTTATTTGGTTAATCTTAAGTTCTTATCTTCAGGTTTAGAATGTAGTTTGCTTTTTTTCTTGTGATTTAAATTGGGGCTTATGAAAACGTATGCCACTATTTTATTGCATGGAGGAGATTCAATTTTCTGAAGATATACTTTTTCTGAAGTACTTTGATTTGGTACAGTTTAAGTTGAAGTCAGGGTGAAGAGGGCCCTTGTGAATCTTTGTGAGGTAACTAAAGACTTTTGGGAAAGCTTTCTCTCTTTGAAGACAATGGAGGTTGGAATTCACAGAGAGTGATGTAAACTGGTGGGTAAATATGTGAAGGGAGGCAAGGGGGCAGCACAGAGTTGGGTAAATAATTTGAGGGAATACTTTATTTTGAATGAGAATGAACAACCTGGAATTTAGACATCAAATCAGAAATTTTCCTTGTAAGATCGCTTCCTTACATTTTGTTAGAAGGTAATTCAAGCATGGGTTAGTTTTTGGTTTTGAGTATTTTTTTGTCCACGGTTACTGCTTCTGCCTACCCTAAGTTCTGCTGTCTATGTGCTGATAGCTGCTTTTATAAGTGCTCTTAAATTTTTTACTTATGAAGTGAAAAGGTTGAAAATATTGGCTTTAAATCCATTGTAATACAGATGTATTAATGCCAGTCTTTGAACTTATCTTTGTTACAAAGCTTTTATTCTTCAGTTTAGTTGTAAATAACCTACTTTATTTCCATACCTTAATTGTCAACAATATAAAATCTCTGGTGTTATTTTAAACTTTTTTTACTTCCTTTGAAGAACTATGCTGGCCAACATTTAATGAGGTATTAATGTCCAAGGCTAAGCTGCTGTTCTTACTGAATTAGAAATGAGGCTTATTGAATTCGTAGGGGTGTTTTTTTTCAGTTGGCTGTTTATTTCAGCTTATAGGCATTTGTAGAAATCTATGGTTAGTTTAAATACACATACTGTTCAAAGAGAACATCCTCAGAAAACGGCTGAAAAATTAGATAACAGCAATTTCTTTGAGTCCAATCCCCTGCCATAGACAGATAAAGTAGGAAATATATATGCTTCCCTATAGTAATTCTTTTAAAAATACGTTAAAAGAAACATGCTTTACTGGTTTTTGGCTGCCCTTGAGGTTATGTAGAATTTAAAGACTAGTAGAATCAAAGTAGATTATGACAGCTAGTTATTCATTGTGGAGTGAGAAGTCTAAAAATTCTGAATTTCTTTTTTGTGCTAGCCACAATTCAATTAATTGCCTAAAGACTAGGTAGTTCCATTTCTTCAATTCTGGTTTTAGCACCCACTTTGAGGAGATCAGGCTCTGGTGGTATTCCCTGGATTCCTCTTGCCTGCTGAAGGAGGAGAAAAACCTCAGAGCTTATTCAAAGGGTACTGCACTACGAGGTAAAGGATGTCATGATGTTAGAAACTTCTGGGCAGGAGGATTACTGGCGGAACTTCAGTTTTTGCATCTAGTATTCTTGAAAACTGTATCCTTGAGAAATGAATGTTGTGGTAAATGCATCTGCCATATTCAATAAAGAAAATTGAAGCAAATGCTCTGCAGAAAAGGATTGCTATATATCCAGAATGGTTGAGGGTGGAAGGAACTTTTCTGATGTCAGTGCTACCGTAACACAGAATAGAAATGTTTCCTAGAAATTCTGTCAGAGTGCGTTTTGTCATTTCCTCAGCCCCATTTTTAATGGGGTGGAATGTGTGGGTGTGTGTATATGTATGTACAAAATCTTTTGTCTTGGTATAACTTATATCGTTTATAAATCATTTATGTTGCATGGGTTTCCTTAAAATCACACTCTTTTTAAGATGGTGTTTAAAAATACATTATTTTTTGAACCAAAGATGTAAAGCATTGTTTTTTACTTTTGGGGCAGAGGAGAGTTGTTCTGTTTTGGATTCTCTGGTAGCAAAGAGAAAGCTGAAAATAATTTAAAGAAAAAACATCACCAAAAAAGTCTTGATTACAATGTAGAAAGGAAATTTATGGAAATTTTTACTTGATTCTAGACCTGTACATTGTAAGTGATCAGAATCTTAACACATTTAAGAAAAGCTTGTTGACTTTCTATGAGAACGAACATTATATGTTTCATTAATCATTACCATATATAGAGAGATAAATTGTCCCTAGTTCCTGCTTGTGTGTAGATAAAGTTTGGGTTTATGCAGTTTTCATCTTCAGAAAAGGCAGTCTTAAGCCTTTTTTTAAGAGCGTATCGCCTAGGGAGCACTCAAGTTTTTGTTAAGTTTTTGACTTACTAAAGTTTTTGACTAAGCTAATGATGAAGTAACAAAGGCTGATGTCTCAAAACAGTGATACAGTGAATTAATGTCGCACTTTATAGAAGTAGGTGTATAGTGTTATTACTGACAAAACCTTGCAGTGCAGAATGGAACAATAATGGTTAGAAATATGTCTCACTAATTCCTCTAAACTTCTCTTACCGATAGCTCTTAGTACTCAGGTACAGGAAGGTGATGCTGACTAACTTAACAAGAATCTTAACAAGATTTTTTAAATTAGAAAAAAAATTTGTCATTTACATATATTAAGTATTTGGCACCAATTAAATAATAATAAGCATCTTTAGACAAGAACTGCAATTCAGATTTCATTTCACAGATTTGTTTTCAAAGTTCTGAATATATTTAATGTCTTTTTTGTTTGATATATTTATACAGGAACATTGGAGTGAGAGATGCAGGATAATATGCATGTCTGAGTGTGAAGTGGGGGGAAGGTTATGAGACTCACCAAACTAGTTCACACCGAAGGTTAAACATGTACATTTTCTTGTATGAAAGACAATTCTTTGGTTTTATTTATAAGCAGTAAAGGACCAGTCAGCCCTTTTTTAAGAATTACCTTTTCTTGTGGCTTGTTTAAATAATACGCTAAAAAAGTATGGATAAATGTTATTTTAATTAACTGTTTAAATTTTTAAAAATAATTTCCTGTTTACAGAAACTCTAGGTTTTGATGGGATTTTTCTTCTATTTTGTAGAATTGTATATAAATCTCCTATCACCTGTCTGTTCTCTAGGCTTTTATACTGCAAACTTCTGCGACATCTGTGACCCCGAGTTTCTGTTCTGTACATTTCTTAGAAACTCTTTTCAGTGGATAATTTCTAAATGATTAAAAGACTTTGAGAAACCTGCTAAGTTATTTAGTATAAACTGTATGCCCCGCTTCTGTTAGAATATGTTACTTCAGCTCTTCAAGTGGAGCTGCCTAACAGTGTAACTGTTATAAATAGTTATAAAACCCGGTTTCAGTACAGACACATTATTAATTTGTGTGAGGCTGGTAGTTCTGCCAGCATTTGACTGTAGGGATTGAAATCCTGAGCTTCAGGACACCTGACTGTAGTGTAGAAAAACTTGGGCTAACAGTTCTGCCACTCTTGGGGCAAGGCTTGCACTTGTTTGGGAGGGAGACAGGCATGAAAGCCTGTGCGAGGAAGAGATGATTTTTTGATGTGATGAAAGAGTTCGTGTTTGAGGGGGGAGGGGGGAGGATGAGTGAAATTACCTATTTCTTAGGAGTATGTTTCATTCTATAGCTGGGAACAGAACCCAGAATCATCTCCTCTGCTTTTCGTCATGGGAAGTGGGTCCTGTTGTCTTTGCTCTGTATGGTCTGATGCAAGTAGATTTGTAATTTCCAAACTTGGCAGTGAGTTGTGAGATGCTATCCATGTGTATTTTGTGTATATATATATACACTGTTGATCAAACCTAGGAAATTCCTTTCTGCTGTGTGCATGCTCCCAGATTATTGAATATTCCTATTGAAAAGAAAGCAGGCAAAACACTTGGTACAAGTGTCAACTCTTATGATCATCTTGCCTCTTTGTGACTTAGCTTTTTCAGCAGACTGGACAGTGTATTTGAGTATATTTTATATTTTTTCCCTTGCTACATGCTGCAGAAACCATACCTTGAAATCTCCTAGTTGAATTTTTTCCGTTGTTGGTGTCCTCAGCACTGGTAGGATTGCTTCTCAAACTTACAATACAAAGTTTGCAAAGAAATCAAGCAGAAGACCATTAACATCCTGAGTGACTACTGATCCAGGCCAACTGGACTGACAGACTAAATTTGTTTTTGTTGGAGCATTTGAATATATTTGAATATATTAAGGATCATGTAATGCATAAGTATAGCTGGATCTCAGAATATGAGTTAAGAAGCCTAAAATACAGGGATTGAAGAATTATTCACTTGCCTGCAAAAATTTTGAGTTGGTTTTAGAAGACTATATTTTAATACAGTGAAAATTACTACTTACTGGGGGAGATATGCTTTTGAGATTATAACCATGGAAATCTGTGTTAGGACTTAAAATTGGTTGCTCAAGTATTTTGTCAGAAATGCCTAATTCCTTGTTTATTCGGACTGCTTAAGGAGCTTGGACTGCTCCATTTTCGAGTACTTAGCTAAGTTTGCAGTTTCATTACTGTTACATATGGTGCTGAAAAAGTGTTCTGTCTTTTCAAAACACAGCATACCTGTAGACTTTGAATTACTCAGTAGCAGCCACCTGTATTTTAAGCAGTTTGGCAGTAAGCAAACTTTGGTTCCTTGACGTCTCAAAGAGGTATGGGAAGATGCATCTAGCCAAAGGCAGCTTTAATCAAACAAAACAGTTACACAAAATACTCTGTATTTTGTAACCTGTGTACAAAACATAGTTCAGTTGTGACTAGTAGTTGCCTGTTCAGCTACTGAGCAGCCTTTTTTTTTAATCTGGATGCACTATATTCTAAACCAAAATAAGGAAGTTTCAGATAATTTGGTGAAATATTCTAGAGGATAAATCTCCGTATACAGCCCTGAACTACAATATTTGATAACAGAGGTTTGAGGATTAGCAGTTTAGGCCTGCTGTATAGTTTTCCCTCATTATCCTTTGTTCTAAATACTAGATTCATGTCAAACTTTTACATTTGTATTAAAATGTTATTTTTATTTAGTACTTTCCAACCGACTACCCATCTGAAATGTTAAATGAGCTTTTTGTTTATAGTCAAGTGTCTGGCATGGCTTTACAAGACAGTATTTAACTACATAGTGTTTTAAAATACAGCCATTTTAGTGTTCTTAAATCTTCTTAAATGCTAGTTATTCCAAGTCTCTGCCATAAGCGTATATCATCCATAAGAAGATAGATGTTGCAGAAAAGCCACCCCTGTAGAAAACTAGTAAAAAGGTATTTTGCATTAACACGTTCAGCAAAATAGAGAAAAAGGCTCAAGCAATTGCAGTGCGAACAGAAGCTTCCTTTTCCTTCCAGTCACAGTACTGTAATTGCCAGGTGTTTTGTGTTGAATTTATGGCCTAGTACCTTAACTTCAAGATGTCTCGTTCTTTTCCTTGACAGGGCAGTTAGAATATTCTCTGGAGAGAGGCGGATTGAGATTTGGAGTTTCTTTATGCAGGAAAACTGTCTTTACTACTTACTGATTAGCTGGTTCAACCACTTTATAAAAAGTGAAGTCTTTGATCTCTTTGTTTTATTATTATTTTTCTCCAAATTTTGTTTGTTTGGTTTTTGTTTTGGTTGCAAGAAAATGGTTAGAAGCTTATTTCTGGCAGGGTTCAGGTTATCGGAGAGAGTGTTTATCCACAGATCTGTATCTAGGTGCCCAGATTCCAGAAATGGGTGTTTTAAGCAGTGTTTCTTGTGGCAATACTAGATGACTACCTGGTCAGCAGATTCCCCTCTGAATTCTGTCCTGCCAGGACACATTTCACATTGCTGGTTTATTGTCTAGCTGCCTCTAAGTACTCCTACTTCACCTTGCTCCAGACCAGTTTCTCCTTGTTGCTTTCTCCAGGTCAAATCTCACTGCTGCACTGTTTTAGCCAGTTCAGCTTGCTGATCCGTGGAAATTCTTATGCATGGAAAAAGAAGGGGAAAAAACTTCTGAATCATACATTTTACTTGATTACCCGGTTCATTGCAAGGGGAGTGATAAAACAGTTGGGAGAAGGATGGAAGGCCTGTCTTGTTCATCTGTAGCTGATGAGGTGTGCTCAGCTCTGGTGTGAACTCAGTTTGCTGGTTGAACATTGCTGCATTCGGGATTGAGGATTGTCTTGTGGACGTAGCAGTAGAAATAACTACTCTTACTAGGGGTTTTGATGGAGTGAAGGAAGGTATTTTGCTGTAAGGTTTCTGTGCAGGCCTCTAGATTTAGAACAAATCATCTGGTACATTTCAGGGGAAGAGAGGAGAGAGAGTAAACTTTAGGAAGAAGGAGTCTGCTAGAAAAATAAAGCTGCTTTTTTCCTCTGTATTGAAATCTTGTTCCTGATGCTGTGATGAAAAATGGACTAATACATGCCAGTACATTGTATCTAGTTTCTGTGGAAGGGGAAAAAGATCAGAATTTTCTTTCAGTATGTCATAGGGGAAAAGTTCACACTGAAGCTGTTCTGTCTATTTAACAGCATTGTGAGAGAAATAATTATACCTAAAGACTGCTGTGGTGTGTAGTATCCATTTGTGCATGAATGAAATGCTGTGAAATGATCTGATGTGTATCAGAAGTTTGAAACCATTGCCATCTTCTAGATGGAAAAGCTTATTAGTGTTCAACTCCTGGAAACTAAGATTAGATCTAGCAACTAATCCCAAAAGCAAGTAGGTGGTAAATGGAGAAAGAATGGAGTCTTCAGTGTGATGGGGGTTGTGAAGGATGGGAGAAGTGGATGGACAAGAAAAAAAGAGATAATCAAAACCAGGGAAAAATGAGCAGTATGTTTCATAGGCATCTTTTTGATTTGTGAATTATTCCAGATGACAGAGAATGAAAAAAAAAATAGAGAAAAAAACTTCTGAATTTCTGGAATTTGAGGCAAAAAAAAGTACATATTAAAAATGTTTATTTCTGGAGCATATGAACTAGGTGAATATTGGCATTGAATTAGAGAAAATAAAACTTCCTGGTAATGCAGATGATCCGAACCAAAGTTTATCCTTTGGGGAGAGGGCATGTCATATGTAGTAGCTGTAGCTTGGTTGTCAGTCTCGGTGTTTTGTTGTTGTAGTGATAGGGCTAGCATTGCAGAAATATTAGTGCTGCCTGTTTTTCCTCCAGTTTGTAAACTGATCTGTGAAACATGTATTCGTGGTACGGCACAGGATTTTGTGGGCTGCTGTTTTTGGTGGAAGTGGAAATGGAGACCCTCTTCACTACAGTAAAAGGACTGTATGATTTCTCTTGCTGCTAATAGCAGTAGATAACACCAACTTAAATTTCATGTTTGTAAGGAAGAGGCCAGTGAGCAAAATCAGTGTTCAGTGTACTAAAATTTATTTACAGTTTCAGCAAACTTCAGTTTCTTAGAGTTGACTCTGAGCTGCTCAGAAAAAAAAGGAGATAGCTGTGCTATTTCCTTGATTTTTGTATTGTGTTTTCTTAGAGACTTGGAAGTATGTGCAGTCACGTTTTTGAACTTTGCCGAATTGTGAAAAATAAGCATTTTGTATTAGGTCTTGCAGCACAAAAACAAACAAAACCCCCTCCCCAAACCCAAACAAAACCACCACCAGCAAAAATTAACACCCCCTCCCCCCCACAACTAAATCAAACCCCAAACAAACAATCTAAAAAACCGCCATAACCAGAAAACCCGTAACAAAAAAAATTATAAATTTTTCAAACTTGGTTGTTTATCTTGATTTGCGTAATGGTTTTGGTAAATATAGTTTGGCAAGCTTTAGTTACAAATTTTGTTAGACTGAAACTACCTGTTGAGATAGAAGTAATTTAGAACTAATTTACTGATTGTAATTGGAACTCAAGTGCATGACTTCACCATGGGCAGTGGCTTATGGTAAGATAATCAACTCTCACAGCCATCTATAGAAGAAATTCTATTTTCGGAAACTTAATAACCAAACTCAGAAGTCTTCAAAATGTGAATATCCAATTTTTCTTTCTAAATAATTCGTCTTCTACAGTCAAATTTAATATGTGCATGCACAAAGATTTTATTATCCTTCAGAGCTGATGAAAAAGAGCTTCTTTCTTATAAATAATCTAGGTTTTAATTATTTTGAAAAAATGTCTTCAGCTTTTTTAAGGATACATGAAAATCTACTTTCAGTTTTTGAAACTGAACTGACATAAATATCAGCATCTCTGGAAAAAAGGTCAAGGTGCTGATTTTCACTTTTCCTACTTCCCCCCATAATTCACTGTGAAACTAAATTTGCTCTTTGGTAGCTCATGAAATTGTTAGGAACTGGTTTCAGAATCCATCTTAACTAAAATATTGTTCTTTCTGAGGGAATATTTGAGTTTTGAAATTTCTTCCTCCAAAGTACAGATACATTCAACCTCAGAAGTTAATGGCTTATGAAGATTATGGGGCAATAACAGTGTTTTCAGACTAGAATTTCAAGAATAGAGCCTCTTAACACTTAATACTTTTTCCAGTTCCAAGAAAGAATATTAAAAGCACAAGATTGTTTCTTTGACTAGTGCTTGAGTATTTTTTGAAGAGTGATCTGTGTGATCAGCTGTATGGAGCAGCTTCATTTTGGTTTTTTTGTTAATGTAAACAAATGGGTTTACTAAGTGAAATTAAGTCCTCAGGAGAGACAGTTATTGGAAGGGAAAACTTTAACTGAACTTTGATCTTGAATAACTTTACCATTTCATTCTGCTGCATCTCACTGTTGAGAAAGAAGAGAAGGAACTACTCTGAATTTTCCCTCTTGTTGTTTTTCTAAATTTCTCATGGCTTTGAAAATTCCTTGTGGAAATCATTTTCTCAGGAATGAATGCACCCAGTGCATTGTGTGTGCATGCTGTGGAAAAGGAGTTGGTTTGTTGCAACAGCAGTTCTTGCTTTAGTAATACACCTCTCATATTTACAACAAACAAAAATTAAAGACAATGCATGGAGAAGGAAGAGTGGGGGAAAGCACAAGAAATTGGGATAATGCAGTCAGTTACTACATTTTAAAAGCAACACATTGCTAGTAGCTTTGGTGGCCTGTCTTGTGAGCTATTGTGTGTTTGCTGCCGGGTGTACTCAGTAACATTGTGTGCAATAGCTCATCTCCTTTTCAAAGGATGTTGTATGTCCAAAACTTTAACTCCCTTTTGCGTTTGTTGCACATGTGATATTGGTCATTGTTTCCATAGTGAGTGATATCCATCCAGATGCTTGAAGATCTCGGAATTTCTTGCATTTTATTATATTAGCATGGCTCATTAAATGTTTGCCAACTGTATCTGTTCACGAAATCTAAACACATTTTCAGCCTAGATTGAGTAGCAAATTTTGTGTGTGCTTCCTGTTACAGATTGGAATTAAAGTGGAGTATAACTCAACTTTTGAAAATTTATTTGGCTAGTGGATCACTCTTTTGTTTTTCCCCTACAGGTACGATCTGTGGATGAGATGAATCATGAGTTTCAAGCTCTTGCCCTAGAATCTCGGGGAATGGGAGAGGTAATTATTCAGGGCTGACAATCCAGCTGGTGTTTTGGAAATGTTGATGCTATTTAAGAAGTCTTAAATAATATGATGTGAAGCAAAGAGCTTCTCTCAAGATCAAATTGGTTTTTCAGGCAACTAAAGATTTCTTTTCTAAGGTGAAGATAAACTAAGTACAAGAGCACTGGGATGTTTGTTGACTGTATTTACTCTGTTACTATGTCAGTCTTATTGGATGACTGATACTCTTTGGGAAATGACATGGTGATTTGTTTCAAAGTTTGTGCAGCACTATGAAATGAGGTATGTTTTCAGTGTCACTGTATGTAAGCTAGTGAAACAATTGCCTGCTACCCCTGAGAAGCCAGGGAGACTGGGATCTGAAAAAGGTTTGGTTCCAGAAAAGTGAAACTGAAATACCCTAGCAGGAATATGTGGTAATTTATTTTTTTTTACTGGTAATTATCCTTAAAAGAGTATTTTAACCAGGATGAAGAGTGCTATTATAATTTAGCTAGAGGGAAGAAGGATTTTTTTTCCATTGGTATACTTCTGAGGGGCAGGGGAGAGGGTGGAAATTTAAGATTGTGGAATATGACTTAGCTTCTTCAAAAGCAGTGCCCTGAACTGTGTAGAAAGTAATCAACATGCCCTGACAGAACATAGTAGTGAAATAAATTCATGCTGAACCAGGATTTCAAATACTGTTCCTTTTGTCTTGATAATTGAGCCCGTGGCAATATGATGATAGGATTCTGATCTTACTAAAACAATAACTGATTGATAACAAATGTTATGTTCTAGTTGCTGCACATTTTTGGACTGACACCTGGCTATTCTTACTTGATTTTTTTTTTTTACTTTAATGAAGCATTTAGCAGATCAGTTGGCTTTTCAGCAATTTTTGCTTCATCCAGGGTTCCATGTTGAGTAGCCTGTGATACTACCAGCGGTATCTGTGGTATCTGTGATAGAATGAACAGTACCTGATAGAGTGGAAGGGTAAAATTTGTACTGGTGTCTGTTCTTTTGTGACCCACGAAGTACTCTGATAAATTGAAAGCAGGGAAGTGAAGGGTGGTACAAATGCCTTGGAATTAAATTGAGGTATGTGTGTCTGCTCATACAGGTCTTTGTTTTAGGTTATCTCGGACTGAGGGAGATATTTCTGTGTGATTATGATTTTGTTTGGGTTTTTTCATGGTATTCTTTGGATCTGTGATGTTGAAAAGAAAAAGAAACCCAACAAAACCACTAAAAGCTGGAATATTGATACAGTAATCAAGCATCAGAAATTGATAACTATATTGTGACCCTGCACTTATTAGGTTATGTCTTTTATTTCAGTGGTATCTTCCAGGCATCTTGAGGTCATGCAGGTTCACATAGCTAGGTTGACTTAACTTGGTAATTTTCTTAATGTACTGCACAACAATAAAGCAGTTCTGGAATAGATTCTGTGGCTGTTTTAATCTTCTCTTTTGATTACAACTTTCCAAAATATTGAAGGAAATGTCCTCATAAATACCCTTGTAAGCTAGAATTGGTAGTTGTATGTTCTTAATGTGCTGCCCTTTATCTATTTTGAAAGGTGTGAAAGGGTAGTGGTGTCAAAAAATCTGCTTCTAGCTTGAGAGGTTGTTCTCTTCCTTGTTTCCTCTGTCAGATTTTTCTCTGATTGGAAATTACTTTCTTGTTCATAATGCTAATCCTTCTTGGTCGTCTTCCCTCCCCTCTGGCTGGAAATCAATACTTGGCATTAGGAGGCTGTTAAGTTTTACTTTTCTCATTGTTACTAAAATCGACTTTGTCTGTGAATCCTCAAGCAAGTATTTCTGTGCTATTGTAAAGGAATATAGAATGAAATCTGTTTTCATTGTACCATGACACGTTTTGGAAATATGTACTGGAAATCCTTCTGTTAAGCTGTCCATCTGAACTGCATGCAGATGGAGCCTGGTATTGGTCAGTATCGTGAACAGGACAGCATAACATGGGCCAGATGTACAGTTCCCTTGATCTGTTTCTCTTTTGCAATTCTTTGTTAACTTATTCTGTAAAGAAATAGTCTAAAGTTTTATTAGCAGATCTGTTGTATTGCAGCCATCTTTCTCTAAATGTCTTCTAAGATTTGAGCTGTTAGACTGTTTAAACACAAATGATGCTTCTGGCTCCAGCTCCCGAAAGCTATCATGACCCTTAAGGTTGTGATAATACTCTGAAGAAATACTGACGTGGTGCTGTTTCTCTTCTCTAGGCATCTGTTGCTTGGTATTTCAGGGCCCGCATAGTGGGCTTCAGGACCTTTAGTGTGACCTGATACAGGCATATATATAATTAATTGTCAAACAGAATATAACACTAGGGTTTTTTTATAAGATCTATTCTTACAGAAACTTGCAAGGTCAAAGCACACACATTTAGGGACAATGTAGCCATTTCTTGGGTCAAAACTTCATTCAAAAATATTGTAGAAGGCTCTGTAGGAATAACGACTGATCTTAAAAATAAATTTAAAAAGCATGAAAGAATCCTTAATTCAAGAGCCAGTAATCAAGACTGCAGTTACTTACCAGAGAGCTGGTTAAGAGGCAGCTTTAGCATAGTTGGTTATTATCTGTTCATAGAAATGGGCTTTGTTTATCTGGCAGGGCCATTACAGGGATTACTGCTGATAGTGAAAAAGACACTTTTTAGTGTACTTTTGAAGAGCCTAGTAAGAATATGGCAATCTTTTCCATTATTTTGAATTAGGGTTGGATGTATCTTTGTAAAATTTCTTCTTTATTGGATTAAGTGCTGGAAATATTGGGACAAAATGCGTGTTAGCAGAGTAAAGCACAATGATTTTAACCATTTATAGTAATTTGTGATAACTTCATGTTAAGTCTTTTTCTGTAGAATTGATCAAGTGAGGTTTTTTTCTTGTCCATTAAAGAGGAACAGTTGTTCTGATTTTCTGAAAAGTACTTGTTTTGTGAGTGTGTTCCACAGTGAAAGAGTTGACAGCTGCTAGGGCTGCTCATGATAATCCAACAGCTAAAACATCCCTTTAAAAAGATCATAGTGTATGTCATATCCATCATCTCTCAAATAATAAATTTAAATCACTATCCCTCAAGGAGGTGCAAAATTGTAAACTTTTTAAAAAATCATGTATTTAAATATTTGAGGGACTTTGTGTTGTATAGAAATCTTAACAAAAATATTCTCTGTAAATTTGTTTAATCTCCAGTAGAATACATTTTAAATTTAGCTTCTTGAGGTATAGATGATGCATTATATCTTTCATTAAAAAATATTCTGTATTCTTCTCCCCAAAACAACTTGTGTTTTACTGTGAGGATTATTGCTGCTGTCTACCAGTGGACAGGTTTTTTTTCTCTGATAGAAATCCTGTGAATGAGTTTTGAAATCAAAACCAGTATTGCAGTTCTGCTCTAAATTTGCATGTTGTTCTTAGTATTGTGTTGTCTGAACACTGCATGAGGGTGGAATTTAGTAATTCACTTTAAAGTCATGCCCATTCTACAACACCAAAGGTATTACTTGACCTATTCTATTCTGACAAGGTTCTGTTATGTTGTAACACCATCACTTCTGTGTTTCTCTTATCTTTCATCTCAGCTGGACACATACTTGAACTTGTCTTTGCCTACATTTAAAATAAATATCATTATCTTTCTCAAAACCAAGGTTTCATAGATTGGATGAAATGCTTCCTTTCTGTTTTACCACTATCCTACAAAATAAATAAGTAGTATTGTAAATGTGTTAAAATACAAAACTAAAAAGGAGAAATAGATTGCATACGCTGATCTTGAAAGGTATATTTTGCTTTGGTTGAACCATGGTTGTAAAATTCTGTTAGTCTATTTCTCTGTCCACTGATGGCCAATTTTACCCCTTAAATTAAATTAATATCCTGGTGCTCCTAAAGTACTTTTGGTTGACACCTGGTGAAAACTCTCCCATGCATTGAGGAAGTGGGCATCTTTGACAGAGCAGGTCGTAACGGTACACTTTTGCAAGTATAATACTCCTCTGTAGTTCTGGCTGCTTACAATCCTGCATCCTGAGTCCTTCTGTGTTAATGAATTTGTGTAAGGAACCCAGGGATTGGACAAATTAGTCCGCGTATTTTGTTTCTGGTAAGGGTGCTGGGCAACACAGAAAACCAGCAATCAGCAGTCCTTAAGTTACTCCAAAGAAGCCCATGCCACCTCTGTTTCAGTGTTAGTATTGTGGCCTGTTAAAGACAATCTTACTCTCTTCCCTAAGCTGTTTTCATGAGCTCTTTCAGTGCTACATTAAGAAATACCTAAAAAAAAAAATACTCTTTTTAGTAGTTATACTAAGCAGCTGAAAAGTTCAGAAGGCTTTTTTTAGTCACTTAAGTAAAGAAGAATCACAGCTCCAGAACATATTCATTTATTGCAAACAAAGCTTTATCAGATACGGGTTTTTTCTAAATTCACAAAATTTAAGTTTTTTAATTGAGCATTTTTTTGCAAAATTTGTTGGGTTACGATGCTGTCTTCAGAGCTCTTCCCTATTTTTTTTTTTTGGTGAGTTGTTTTCACTGTAGTTTCAGTTGATGGATCTTGTAAAGTTCATAATATATAGTCTGAGAATTCAGGTTTTTAATTATATTCAAGAGAAAATGTGATATGCAGAGTTTGGCAGTTGTACTACTACTGCTGGGAAAAGTTAGAGGAATACGGTAAAAGTAGTGAAATAAAAGTAAAAAGAATGATGTTTGAGGCGCTTTTGTTTCTGTGGTGCTTCTGCCATGTTGCACTAAATCTTCTATCCTTGAAGACGCTACAAGAAGTGATACTGATCTAACTTGAACCTTTCTGCTTTAGAAGTAGTAATGAAAAAAAATCATACAGATAAATGAAACTGGTGGCATATGGAACTTCAAATTTGAATGTCGCGGATTTGTAACCGGTGCCCCCCTACGGTCTAAAGGAGCTGACCTGCTGCTGAACGTGTTACTTGAATTCTAAAATTTGGAATATGATCCGTTTCTTGTGAACAGAACTTCACAATGAACTGCTGCTGTTTCCAGTTACTGTGCTAGTCTTAGTTAAAGGCCAAGCTTTTGAGCCAACATGAAGAGAAGATAGTGTTGGTTAAAGTTTGAGAAGATTGGCTTGGTTTAACACAGGGATTAATTTGATTTAGCTTTATTCACAGCTGCTTCTATAATCTGTATGTCTCCCTCCTAACTTCAGCATCACAGTCTTGCTGGGGTCATTTGAGCAATTTCTTTGTACAACATCAGCTTCAGTAACAGAACATAACTTTAAATGGTTAGTTATTCCTTGGCAATGCTTGCTTCCTTATCTAAAGCCGACTGGTGTCTAAAATGAATTACTTGCATATCCTCTTAAGAGTGGTGCTATTTTTTCCCATTTATGAGCTTATTTTAAATAGAACCATTTTCTCTTTTGGAACAGCTTTTACCTGCCAAAAAGTTTTGGGAATCTGATGATTCAGCAAAAGATGGACAAAAAGGGATATTCCTTGGTGATGAGTGGAGAGAGACTGCATGGGGAACTCCTCGTAAGTGATTGACATACATGTATTGAAAAATCAGTCATGTTCATTAAAGTGATTTCAAAGTAAATTAGTATTATCATATTGCATTTTAAATATTATTTTCCTTTAATTTTAATTGTGAAAATGTATAATGCAGTGGTCATTTTGTGCCACTAACACTTTTTTCAACTGAGAATTGGAATGTTTTATTGAGGTAACTTTGGTCTTAATATTGCCTCTAATGAAATGCAAAAACATTACAAGTTGTATTTAAAAAAAATCCCAACATAGTTTTATTTATTTATTTGTTTTTAACAGACCATTCTATGTCCCAGCCTATTATGGTACAGAGAAAGCCTGGACAGGGTTTTCATGGAAACAGTGAAGTAAATGCTGTGTTGTCTCCACGATCAGAAAGTGGTGGCCTTGGAGTGAGCATGGTAGAATATGTGTTAAGTTCCTCTCCAGCTGATAAATTGGATTCCCGGTTTAGGAAAGGAGCTTTTGTAAGTAATGCAGTGTGTTAAGCTTGCCTAGTTACCTCCTATGCTCTTACTGCCTTACGGTTGTGTCTATTTGTCCAAATTCCTATTTAACTCTTCCCTTTAGAAGGAAGTGTATAGTTGCTATCTGTTGGTTTTCATTCATTGGAGGGGGCAGAAGAGGGAAGTGGTTTGGGAGTCTTGACTAAATAGCTGTCTTAAAGAACTTTGCTAACACCTTGAAATAAAGATAGGAAGAAGATTGCAAATCACTTAATTTAAAATATGTGATGGGCTTTAATCTAGTTCTTCCTATTCTATGTTTTCATATGGGTTTGTTTTGTGCTAGATGTTTTAAGTGTAAGAAATAAAGTTTATCTAATTCGGAGTGTTACTGCTTTAACAGCACGGCTATAGTTAAGGTTGAGTTAGCCCTTCCATTATAAATCTTGGCATTCATTTTGACATTTTGGCAGTTATTAATTGCATGTGGTTGAAACTTGATGACCAAGTTACCTACCAAATGCAATTTCAGTGAAAACAAACGGTTTGTATTGTTTACGTGCACTGTAGCGTAGAATTAGGTCACCTTGTGGTGCTCCTATTGTGTTCTTTTCAATATTCAGAATCAAACAGATTCTTTTTCCTCAGGGCACTAGAGATGCTGAAACAGATGGACCTGAGAAAGGAGATCAGAAAGGCAAGGCTTCTCCATTTGAGGAGGACAAAAACAGAGATCTTAAACAAGGAGATGATGAGGATGTTACTAAAATAAATGGCAGAGGTTTGCCAAATGGAATGGATGCCGATTGCAAAGATTTTAAGTAAGCTTTTAACTGTTTCTCAAGAAGACAAGCATGTCTCTGAAGGGCGTTATTACAGTTCTGGTTTGTGTGTCAGCTTTAAACATTACCCAGCTGCAGTCTTGATTCTTCCTACTTCATATCCTCCCTTTCCCACTGTGCCACGTTTCTTAGGATGTCGTTAATGTGTGTGTCACTTCTCATGAGACAAATTCATCTTAATATAGTGATTATTCAAAGTAAATGGGTACCTTCTAAATGTGGTGAGTTAGAGGGATGAAAACTAACCCTTTTAATGTCAAACTAAATTCCTTTCTCGCTCTGCTTTTTTTTAATATTCTATAACTTTTGCAGCTGATTGTTTATTTCCCCAAAATGTCTTTACAAAACCCATTTATTTTACTAACAACAAGGAACATATTTCCCTATTCACCCAGTTTTATGTCACCTAGTCACAGTATACAATGCTGGTGTGGTTTGGTGGTTTTCTTAGGGAAAAAAAAAATTGGACCAAGCTCAAGCTTTTGAACTGTGAACTCCTATATGACAGCACAGCCAGCCTGTTTTTTCCTAATGCTAAACTGCAATTTAAATTTGTTGTTTTAAAGGACTAATCTTTGTTTTTAAATGAACTGCGATGCATTTGTAACTGTCATACAGAAGAATTAACAAGATCAGAAAACTAGAGTGCTGCTCATAAACTTGTGTTAATGTGATGAACATGACCAAATAGTTGTGGTTTCATTAGTTCATAATTGAACAAGTATATTAAAATGCATATTTGAATCCTGTACGTATTTTCTACCCTTTAAAAAAAATATATTTACCTGAGGCTAAGGAGGGATTCTTCAAGTCTTATTTTTCAAGACTTATTATTGACAGGAATGTAATACCAAGCATATTAGTGAGCTCAAATTAGCTCCTTTCGGATGCATGCTGCAATATGCATGAAGTTACCTTCAATATTACCTTTAGGAAATTCAGAATATATTTTGTCCTACTTTAACAGTATCTATTTCAATTTTGAAATAGTTGCTTGCAAAGTACCTTTTGTATTATTTAGAGAGATAAATTACTAAAAAAACACACAAGTGCAAAAAAGCATCCAAAGCCAGTAAACCTCTCTCTGTCAAAAAATCTAATTTAAATGGGCCATGTAAAGTGGTGGTATAAAGCCCCTTATCCCAGAGGTTTATAATTGAAGTATTGACACAACTTTAACTATAGCAACAGAACAGCACCAGTGTAAGGAGCAATGTATATTAGGTAATCATAAGTATTAACAAATAAACTTTGTCCTGTCCTCCTCCTTGTATTTTTATTGTCCTTACAGCTTTTTTAAACCAAAATATATACTGAAATAACTGCCTTTTTTCCTTTTGTTCTTCACTTGGTTGATAATGTGTGTCACTTGAAAAGAATAAGTAATATTGAATGACTTCAAACTCAGGTTTTGTACATTGGGCAAGATGTCGTTCCTAGCTAGGATATTTAGATGGTAGCAAATTTGCTAGAGGTGAGATTGGTTGTTACATTACAAAAAGTCTAGTGTAACTGCTTTATCTTTGAAGTATTTTGTCTGAAGTAATAGAACATACAGTGTTGTTGAGTAAACTCACGAAAAGTCTGCCTTGTAGCTATACAGTCTTTCGAGATGGTATCAGCAAATACATAAGTACTAGCAGGTTTCTTTCTGTTAATCCTGTGCTTCGGTGAGGAACAGATACTTTAACTTTGGAGCCCAAATAGGGAGTGGAACGGGTAGTACTAAGGCTGTGTCTCTACCTTAGAATTAGCGCTATAACATACTGATCTGGCAGTGTACTGCTGGAAAAAATGCAGTTTCATCCTGCAAGATGCCATTTTGTATTTGAACTGAGTTTTTACAAATAAAGCAAACTTAACTGGAAGTTGTATGTTTCCTGAAAAACGATATGTAATTACTGCGTTTTCCAAAACAATAATGCTGTTAAGGAATCATAGATTCTCTTGCACAACCCTTTCCTAGAAGTTGACTTAGGTTTTTGCTAGTAAAAATTGATAGCCTAAACAATGTGGCCTGATAGAGTAAGTGGGTAGCAGTCCACATTAAGGTACCCTAAATCTAAACAAATATAGGGCTGGGAATCTGACATCTCACTTCAGGTGTTTGCCTGCAGGTGTTCATAGGTGCACAGAAGTTCCGCTGTAGTCAGTGGGATGCAGTTGGTACCAGCTGGTAGAGATAGATGAGAGAACAATTCAACTTTTACCCTAAAGTAAACACTTAGTGACTAGTAGCTGAGTTGCTGTCTCTGCTCTGCCAGTGGTATTGATGAGATTTTCGTTCCCTCTGGGAATTTAAAACTCTAGTGGACCTAGAGATATGTAACTAACTATGTCTCAGTCCCTACCAGCCCTTGTATTTGAAAAAGATTGGAAAAAGAACTTTCAGGGTTTTGGCATAGTAAACAGTATCCAGCTCCATATCTCTGCCTAACTGTCAGCAGAAATCAAACACCTACATTGTGCTTCACACTAAAGACTTTCTTCTGGAATAACAGGCTATATTTATTTTTAGGAAAACAGAGATGAATGCATGGGACTATATTAGGAACACTTTTTTCCTCTGACCAGTCATCTGGTGTAGTATAGTCTATTAAATGAGTTATGTAGGAAATGAAATATTTTAGTCAAATTCAAAATGAGGCCGTTACTAGTCCATTTTACTTAAGATAAAAACCATATTGTTTGCTTTTGAGATGTGAAGGATACTTGCTGTATTGTATGTTTGTCTTTTCCAGCTGAAGTTTTAATGTCTTTCTTTCCTTTAGCATGAGATGCACTTAGGCAGTTCCTTTTTTCTTTTTTTTAATTTCTCTTCAGTCCTTTTTCTAATAACTCCTGTCGCTTTCAAAATGCAATAAAGAGCTATCCCAGAAGTTACAGGTGACCACAGTTCACTCCATTTCACTCAAAGCACCCTCAAAGATTAGTTTGTTTTTCTCACAGTGATTTGAAGAGCTGTGTAGTCTTGAAGTTAAAAAAATAAATAAAATTATGCTTTGAAATGGAATGTGTCCTTTATCTTGAGCCATCAGTGCATGCTGGTTCAAAATGTTAAAATCGGTCTGTCACTTCCCTTTATAAAGTCTCTGAGTTCAGAGATCCTTTTAAGATAGAAATGTTGTGCTTTGTCCTTGGACAGCTTTATTTAAGACTGAAGAGTCTATCTTGAATTTCTACTAAACAGTCGTACCCCTGGAAGTCGACAAGCCTCCCCAACCGAAGTAGCTGAACGCTTGGGCCCAAATCCCAGCGCTACAGAAGGATTAGGTCCACTTCCCAATCCGTCAGCCCACAAGCCTCTGGTAGAAGAATTTTCAAATCCAGAAAATCAGAATCTAGATGCCATGGAACAAGTTGGTCTTGATTCTCTGCAGTTTGACTATCCTGGCAATCAGGTACAAATGGACTCTTCAGGAGCTACTGTAGGACTTTTTGACTACAATTCTCAGCAGCAGGTTGGTACTGAGCTTGAAAACAAGCCAAATTGGTCCATTAAGTTGTGCGTCTTTGATAATCATTTAAGCATATAATACATTTAATTTTGTCCTGTATGTGACTTAGTCAAAGGCAAATAAATTATATTTAATCTAGAAGACTATTTGGTGCATAATTTTCTGTTTTAGTAACTTGTTAGGGTAGAGGCTTGGTTTATAATCTTATTTTTTAAAGTAAATCACAGTATTTTATAGTCCTGAGTTTTGAAATGCATCTTTTTTTCTTTTCCAATAGCTTTTCCAGAGGACTAATGCTCTGACTGTTCAGCAGTTAACAGCAGCCCAGCAGCAGCAGTATGCGCTGGCTGCAGCTCAGCAGCCACACATAGGTGAGGTATTTGTAAAGCCCAGCGGGCATCCCTGGCAAAAGTGGGTGTGTTGCTTTGGCCTAATTCTTTCATTTTTAGCCACAGCATTCTAATTCAGATACTGATCAATTGGCCCAATTTAGTGGTTCTCCTGAAAATTGCTCAGAAAGACTGCAGAAGACTTGTCTGAGAAAGTTTTCTGTTCTGTAAATTTTTGCCTACTTTGATCTGTTATATACAAAGAAATAAAAAATTTTTGCTTGCGTAGCACAGTAGTTGAATTTTGGTGGGAGAAAAAGTAAAAAAGCTTTTCTGCTTTATTTACTAAAGTAGCAAAAATATGCAATTCTGTTATTCTGTTGCAATTTAGTATTTTTTATAATCCAGATAAAAACCATTGTGTAGTAGGATTTTGAAATCATACTTCTGTGCTGATTAATTCATTCTTCCTTGTTAATGGCACTTTTTAAACAACACTTTATTCCTGGGGGTACCTTTCTTTGTGATGGAATTAAATCTTCAGCAGTTTTGGGTTTTTTTTTTTTTCTGATCCTTCTAAGTAATTCAGTGAATTAGTTAAAAGTATAAAGCTCTTGGTGTGCTGGTAACTCAACAAACAGGCTATATTTCAGTGACAACAGTTTTACTTGCCCCTGTGGGGAAGCTCTGTTTAGGGTGAGGGAAGTTGGGATACACATGGAAGCCATTTGTTATTTATGGAAGGAAGCTCCTCAAATTCTGACACTGTAGGGCAGGTTTAAAGTTTCCTACCCTTCACACTCTCTACCACTAAGCTGTTGAGGTGTGAGGACCTGTCTCCTTCTTCTGCAATAGAAAAAGTTCTCGGAATCAGAAGGGCAGGCAGAAATAGAAAGCAGGATCTCCAAAGGGATATGTCCGTGTTCTGCTGCGATATGGTGACAGTAAGGTTTAGCTGAGTTGTGAGTTCTATTCAGACAGGGATCAGCAGCCTGTAGCTGGGGTGTAAAAGTGGCAGCTCTTTCGTGTTACATAGCTAATACAGTCTTAGAGCTGGGAGCATGGCAGATTGAGATGTTTGAGTCCACAAGTCCAATCTTCTGCCTTTGAATTCTAACTGCAGAGAAGCCCTACTTTGTGTAAAGTGCTGACTAAGCAGTCAGCTTTAGCTTGCCTCTGAAATGCAGCCTCTTCTAATATGCATATTAATAGAAATTTAACGTAGAAGTCTCCTATTTGGAAGGAGGAACATAGTTTGTGCTGTACTTGCTGAACTAGTTGCTGTCTAAGTGTTTGAGAAAGTATGTGAACCTGTTGGGGAAACTGGGTAGGGATGCTGTGTCTGACTGAATTTCTTCAGCGGTCTTCCATTACAATCCTTATATCAAACCTGGATTCTTGAAAGTAAGATTAGTATCTCATAACTGGCTGCTTAAAAGGCAGGTACCTGAAATAAACTATGTGCTTAGATTTTTTTTTTTTTCCCCATTGCCAGTGAAAAGAGATTTCTATCTAGCAGATGATTCCATCTACCTAGGTGATTCAGTTAAGACACTAGAGTATTTGTCTGATACAGATTTAGTTGTAAGACTATTGTAATTTCTAGATAGTTAGTTGGTCAAGGTAAATTCCACTTTGATTAATCCCTTCTGTGGGTAGATACATATGATACGTAAGTCTCCTTGGAATTTGTAGATCAAACAGAACAAAACTATTAGGCCTTGGGATTAGTAAAAAAGGAGTGGTGGTAAGACATGAAAGTGATGATTTCTGTAATGGTGGACCTGCTCTTAGCAACTTCCAAAGTACAAGCAGATCTGATTTTAACAGATAGGCTTTGTGATTTGATTGGTTTGCATATGATGATGCTTGTGAAGTATGTCAGCTATAATTAAACTATGTTTATTACTGTAGCAGGCGTATTCTCAGCAGGCTTGGCTCCAGCTGCTTTTGTGCCAAACCCATACATTATCAGTGCTGCTCCTCCAGGTACTGACCCATACACTGCAGCTGGATTAGCTGCAGCAGCTACCCTAGCAGGTAACTGAACACTTTCTAGTGTCTGTCTTAATAATTTTGTGGAATGAAATTAAGAATAAAAGCTGAAATCCATGCCCTTTATTCTCTGTAAATGTATTTCTAAGAAGGGAGGGACTTCTAGAAAATTCATAGTGCAGTTTTGAAAATTTTCACTAAAAAGTAAAGGGATTCAGTTTGTGTAATATATGTATAGATTCTGAGTATTTCTTTACACTGGACTTCTATATGCAACAATTAGGGTTCTGTTCTAAAAATGTTTATGCTTAATTAGGTTTCATCTGACAGTAGTACAGGTTTTTTTTTCAAAAGACAAGACAGCTAGCCTTTCCTTGTATGTTTTTACTCGATGCATTAATTTTCTAATTCCAGGTTTTCTCATTCCCAGGGGACATGAGAATAAAGATGGTCTCCAGCATGCTAAAAGGCCCAGACAACAAATAAACCCCGAGCCCAGGAAAATCTCTTAAAATAGGTATCACTGTGAAACAACACTACTGAGTGTTCAGGTCCCAGCTACTGCTCAGACCTGAGTATAACATTTTGAAAAAAACCCTGTCTCTCCAGTTGGTGGTTTCACAGGAGAGGCAGTAGAAGGCACTGAAATACGTGTACAATACAGTGATACAGAGAGCTTGTTCTTCTACAGGTTCTTTATCAGTAGTCTGGAAGGGGGAAGTGTGCCCGCTCTGAAGAGTATGACAGTAGACAGGGGAGGCAGAGGCAATAGCTGTGTTTGTAAGCAAAGGGAATGTACAGAAAGGAGGAATAATAGATGATCAAAGTCTCAGTATATGACTGTTGAGAGGATGAATTTGGTTCATTCTGTGATGTTCTGACATGATCTTTTTTCCAACCATGGAAAATGATTTTAAGTGTTCTTTGGTATACAAGCTTTGATTGCTTTAATTTTTTTTCCTGTGTCACCTGAGTCTCACAAGGGTATTTATTTTTTCATAGAGAAGTTATGTTCAGTATGAATCATTTAAAATAACCCATTTGTGTTCATGTATCACTTTTGCTAATATGGGAATCATTTCTTTTTAACATGATTTCTGTTTTGGCATTTAAAAGATAGATCAATGAGGGATGCTACGAACAGTAGAAACAATTATTTTAACTATAGATGGAATAATCACATTTTCTGGTTTTAGGTCCTGCTGTGGTGCCACCTCAGTATTATGGTGTTCCATGGGGAGTGTATCCAGCCAATTTATTTCAGCAGCAAGCTGCAGCAGCAAATACCACAGCAAGTCAGCAAGCAGCTTCACAGGCGCAACAGGGACAGCAACCGGTATGTTCTTCATAAAAAGATGATGTGCATTTAAAGCCTTACTGTAACATTTTCAGTTTATAAGGATCAGCTTCTAAACAATTTTACATATTTTAGATGTTGTATTGTATCAAATAACTGAATACTGAAAGTTGACGATTTCCTACATTAACCATTATTGTTGTCTTTAAAAAGTCATTATCGCATAATAAATATTTAGCTTATTTTGAAGTCCCAATCTTTAAAATAATTTTTAAAAACCCATTAAAAATAGTTCCCTTAATCCAGGTTACTGTGCTGTTATGTTTATGTCTAGATAATGCTGCCTGCACAGTTATTCAATAATTAATGAAAAGTTAAAAACTAGTGTAGAAAACTAATGTAAGGGAATTAAAAGAGATGTTCTAGAATTCTAGGAGGATAATGTTTCTTTTAAGCTTGGCGGAAAAAATTACCTGCATTTTTATTACTTAGCTGGGAAATGGAATGTTACATGTTTTTTTTTCTTTGTCCCTAAAAAGTAGGGAAGTAGTATCAGTAGTTCTGTTGCTTCATGGGAAATAAGGATTGCCCTGTATATTTTTCTGTGACAGAATAATTGTGTTACATAACCACCATGTGTCATATGTTATTTTTGCCTTGGTAAATCTAGAGTAAGCAGTTGTTACAAGAACTTGTTGAAATTTCTATTTATTTAACTTCAAAAAAATGCTAATTTTCTGTTATTACTCTGGAGGGGTATTTAAAACCATTATATGATCTTGCAGTATAATCAGATGGCCTCTTTCCACAAAGGAAAACCCCAAATCATGTAACAGTCTTATGCTTGAATAAATGTAAATACTTATTTTACTAGCAATATGGTTACATTTCAATGACATTCTTATAAATTTAATATAAGAAGTGACTTCCAGTTACCATGAAGTTTCAGAGTGGCTTCATCACTCTTTGAATATTCAAGTGGATCTTTCCTCCTACTGGTTGCTATTACCGGTGAACTGCGTTGATAACTGAATGTATATAATCTCTCCAGTGTTTTTTTGCTTTCTCTATAAAATTAATTTCCAATTTAGGCAAAAGTGCATGTAAGATATTTTGTGGGATATGTTGTAAATTATGATTCTTATTTTGGACCAGGAAAAGGTTATTTTAACAAAGAGGAATAGAGTAGTTACAAGAATTTAGATTGCTTTTCAGTCAGATTCACAGAGATATGCTGTCAGGACATAACAAAATATGCTGGGGTTGCATGGTGATAGAATGTGAATTTTTAAAACTTAGTGGGTGCATTTTTTAATGGCACTGTTGGTAGTGTAGCGTTAATTATTTAGATGAGTTACTACAAGCTAGGAAGTATTGATACTTACAACATTCAGTTGCCTGAAAATAATATAAACAAATGCATTTATCGGGGAAGGACAGGTGTTCAGTTACATTTATGATTTACATTATTTATTATCACTCTTACAGATTTTCTTCCTTACTTTATACTCATTACCGTTGATGGAATGTACATGAGTTCCAATGTCCAGAGCAGGGCACATATTTTATTGTCACATTTATCAGCAAATAGTTTATACCATTTATTCTTTGTATTTATATATCCTTGAAAATATATATCCTATCCTTGAAACCAATAAGGCGGAGTATTCAAAAATGAAATTCAGGACTAAGTGGCCTCAAATATGCAATGTGTTCTATACCTTTTTTAGTATATAATGGGCTTGCCTTCTAACCCCTTAAAGGAAAGGGTGTTGTGTTGTTCTTTCTCAGGTTCTGCGTGCTGGAGCAACTCAGCGCCCACTTACTCCCAATCAGGGGCAGCAGGGGCAGCAGGCAGAGTCACTTGCGGCAGCTGCAGCAGCAAATCCAGCTTTGGCTTTTGGTCAGGGTCTTGCTACAGGCATGCCAGGTACGTATGTTATCAATGGATTAAGAGAACCACTGAAAGATAAAATATTGGTGTTATTAGATAACAGAACTTTGATCGTTAATCTGTTACATTTATGATAAGCTGCTTAGAATTGAGTTTTATGTAGTTTTATGGTTTTTAGTTGGATTGAAATACTGGCACAGGATTATTAAAGTGCAAGAAATTCCTCTGGCATTTTTTATTTGGAGCATTTTCTCTTTGTTACAAATGTATGCACAAGGAGTAGCATAGATTTTTCTGCAGGATGATTTCATATATAATGAAGCAACTTACAAGCTTTCCTAAGGTCATGAGTTGTCTGGTTACTCTGCAGTAGGAAGTACTAATTTGTCTTTCTGAAATAATTTTTTTTTTTTACTTGTGGCATAGAATGATAGTAATAACAAAACCTAAAATTCAGGATCTAAACTTAGGAAATGTAAAAGAAAAATACTGCTTAATCATCTCTGAAGATCTCAACGTGTTTGAGGTAGAAGCACGCCAAGACATTGGAGCCTTAGGTCGGTTTAGCGTGCATGACTTCTGACTTACACAGGGAATGGCTATTCTGATTCTCAGTGTGTGTCATAAATGTGTAGTATGTCGTCTTGAAGTTCAACATCACTTTTAAGTGCTTGGTACAATTACCTGAGCAAGAACAATTTAAGTATAATTGCCTATTCTTCAGTATGAAAGTTAAAGTTTTACATAGTTAAGTTAGAGAACTTTGATGGTAGCTGCAAATGCATGTGACTGCAGGTTTTGTCCTGTGTCAGCTCTGCTGTGAAATGCCTCACAACCTGTAGAAGTCTGTCTGTTTCTGCATGCTTCAGGACTGCATTGTGCACACTGCCACACATGATCAGAATTTACACCTCTTGCTGCAGAACAGACTCGCTCTTGTTTTTCTTGTCTGTTTTGCTCTGTAACTGCCAGTTTTACTTCTCCTCACATGGTAGTATCTTCAACTTTTAGCATCTTTCACCTAAAATGAGGAATTGGCAGGTGCTGTGACAGCACGCTGCCAAGTGGCATCTCTGTGCCTCACCACAGCAGTGGAGAAGGCCCCCAGAGAGGTGTATCAGAGATGCTATAAGCATCTTGGCAAAAGCCTCAAAGCTTAGCTATACTTTTGTGTGTGCGTGTATGTGTTTTGGAGGTGTGTTTGTTTATAGTTACTTTGTAGATCTTGCTTTGGATATGAAGCTCTAAGACTGTGGAGTGGTCTGTGCCTTGTAAAAAAACCTGTGACATTTAGCTTGAGTCAGATCAACGTCTGAGACCTTGACCCAGCCCAAATTTGTGACTTCATTATAGAAAGACCTAAGGAGAGCATTATTTAAAAGAAAAGTATCTGTTAATTCAAGACCAGTTCTTAAAACCCACAAAAAGGCCCCTTCTCCAAACAGATAATTGAAAGTAATAGTGAATATAAAAACTGAGTCACTCAAGTGCCTGTACTGTGACAATTGAACTTGAAGCCGTTTTCTTCCTCCACAAGCCCCAAGAGGTTTTCCATGAGGGCAGGAACCTTTTTGTTCAGTTTCCATTCTAGCTTGCTTCTTTGTCCCATCGGCTACATGCCCGGATGGCCAGACAAAAACTATGTTCATGTGAACGTATTTCAGCTGGTTCTGTAATAGGAATTGTGTGCAACTGGCTTTAAACTGTACCGATCACACTCTTACAGGGAATGGGGCTCAACATATAAACAAAAAGGACATTTATTTTCTCAATCATAAGCTGGTTTTGCAGCGAGTCATAGGGAGTCCTCATAGGTGATACCTCTTTTTAGGTGAAGGATACAGGGTGGTGAAATGAATACAAGCCATTTTAGATAGGAATGATGATACTGGTTTAGATGACTGTATTTGAGCTACATACTTAAAGTTCCTTGTATAGCTCGTGAAGGGAAATAGAAACTTTTAGTCTGATTCATCTGACACTTATTTTAGTTAGCTGATTTAGGATAAAGTGGGTTTTGCTCCAGAGGTGCCTTTTTCTATTCACTTACTATAAAATTTGAGTCAAGATCACTAAATTACACCTAGATACCAAAATGGGATTAAAAGAATTTCAGGTAGCAACCACTGAAAAACCCACAAATTAATAAACAAGCAGAAAATGTGTGGAATTCTTGTTTCAATGGACTTAGATGTTTTACGAGAAAGTGTAGGTCCATACTGAGTTTCAAGCTTTTGAATTTTCTTTGCAGTGAGAATATCTGTAGTTTGGCTTCACTGTGAGCTAATAAATGAGTATACTCAGCTCATTTGCACTTCTGGTTTTTGTTTCTGCTGCTTTCTTCTTGCCACAGCCTTCACATTGGATGAAATTAATGAGCGAGCTATCACAGACTTGGATTTGTTTTATTTTTCAAATTTGGTATTTCAAGTATTTCTGTAGTATTATTTTTTAGGGACGTGTATTCACATAGCCTTAAGGCGTATATCTCATCTTAAGTGTGAAATCCAGGTTGCTTTTCACATGTTTTTGTTAATTCTTTTTTCAGAAAAATTCAGGTTCTTTTTTAAAACCGTCAAAAGTGAAATAGATTTTGCATTGGAGTTGTGCGTTTACATTTTAAATTCTTCCAGTCCTCATTTAACAAGTCTTTCAGTAATAAGGATTCTTTAAACCTAGACAGTTTCTGATTGAAAATACGCAAGGAAAAAGTCAGAGAGTACTTCCAATTTCGTGATAATACAATCAGTATACATTCTTTTTTATAAATAAAACCAGTCCTCAGTCACAGACAATAGCTGGACACAGCCATCCAATTTCAGGAATCTGCACAGGAGTCCCCAGCTGTGCTGTGCTCCATGGAGATCTCCCTAGCATAGCTGCTGTACAGAGGCTGCAGAGCTGCTCAATTTACCCTAAAATAGGTGTCTAGTAGTAGGTCAGCTGGATCCTGGGGGAGGCATCATTGACTGCATTGCCTAGATCAGATGCAACTTGGTTGTGTTGAATTAATGCGGGCGAAGCTGTTAGTGCTGCCTGTAATGGTACATCTAGCTTGCAGGTGTGCACGTAAGTTGAGTTGTCTGAAAAACGCGTATAAAACGTAAAAATCAATAATTTCCCTCTATTGGTATTGCATTTTTTACTACCTAGAGGGATTTGAAATGTGATGTTGCAGTGAGTTGTGCACTCTGTGCGTCCAGGTAGTATGAAATAGAAGTAAAATTTAATTGTGGCAGACACACAGTGTTAGCAAAGTTACAGCCGTTATAGAAAGTATTGATCATTTACTGGTAGGATAGTTCTGAATTTGATTTGTGAGAGAACAAGTACAGAGATAAGGCTCTGCGTATTGTCATCAAAACAAACAAAGGGTTGTAGTGGTTCAGGTGTCCGTGAGCTTGGAAAACTGAAATAAAAACTGCAGCACTTAGGAAAAGATGGAAGATTATGAGCTGAAAAAATTTCAAATCTGTAATCTGTATGCAGAGGAAAATAATTGGGTCTTGGGAATGTTGAAAAGGGAGAAGCTGTGAATTTTCTACATAGGAAGAGACAACTCTACGGTTACTTGCAGGTTGTGATCCTGATTGGGGTGTGGGGAGAGGTGTCAGGATGGTGGTGTTAAAAAGGGCAGATAATTGAGTTGGCAGTAGGAACTGTCACATCTGTTAATATGCTCGGGTGTCATCAGCCAGGGAAGTTGCATAGAGGGAAGGGAGTAGGAGATCTGGGCAGAACTTTGTGGTATTGCATACAAAAAAAAATGTGAGAAGAGAGTGAGAACTATCCAGCGAAAGACACTGAAGAAATTACTGGATGGATAAGAGCAACAGTAAGGATGGGCTGCATGAGCCAAGAGAGCAGATTTCCTTTCGTTCTCTCATTCTTTAAGAACAGTTAAGGTTTGTGTGAAAAGAATCCAGAAGGTTTTCAGAATCTGTGGCTTTGGAGACATTTAGAAATCATTTCAGCAAAGCACAGTACTGGTAAACTAGATTGTTTACTTTCATATTCCCCACTGTTATTTTATTCTAAAATAAATTATGTGATTGGGAACTGATCAGGGAGCAAAGATTACTGTTTAACTTTTTTGGTTGTAGTGGAAGACCATAGTAAGCTTGAATGTGAAGTCACTGAAATGAGCTTTGATAGTTGTTAATTTGGAGGGGTAATTGCACAACCACAGGGCTGCATCACGTGATGATCTGATGGAGTGGTAATAAAAACTGAAACAGGAGGAGAGAGGGAATTAGAGAGGAGAAGATCTGGCAAGTCACATCTTACCTTTAATCAGAGAAAAGGCTGGGAAATAGCTTTTGTATTTGAGCACACATTTCTGGAGTGGGGTCCAAAATTCGTGGAATACCGTGAAGGAAGGAAAAGCAGAAGACTGAAGTTTTTCTGTGAGAGCAGTTCTTCAGTTATTTAATCTGATGTGAGATGGTCTCTCTGAAATCATATTTCTGATGTCAGAGCAAGTAATTGTGTAACTTTGAGGCTGCAGGTGCACTTAGCAAGATCTTAACAATTTCGCAAATAGTCCTACATTGCTTTGTTTTAGTAGGTTTGAGTAGAAAGCTGAGGCCTCCTATTCCAGGTCAGAATGCATTCATTTCAGAGATTAGAAACATTGAAGCACCCATCAGTTCTCATGCATAGTTTGAACCTTCTGTGATGGATGGTATCTTGGTGTTAATGCTTTAGCTTATTATTAATAATTTCAAATGACCTGGTTGTGGGTGGCATCACAGATGGAGATAGTGGCAAGGAAATTGGGCAATTTGTAATGCAGAGAGCAAGTGCAAGTTGCTTCCATTTTTTAATTCAGCAGTCATACTAGTCAATTGTTCCAGAAAGTCTAAAATTAATGTATTAAACTGCATTTGTATTAATCTCAATAAATTTAAATTATGCAGTAGTAGTGTGTAAGTTATCGTATTGTTTCCCCAAGTACTTTGCGTTGGAAAATAGACTTTTTTATGTTGTGGGCCTAGAGTCATATAAAATGCTCTGTAGTTTCAGATGAACACAAGGGTGTAAATATATGATCAGTTGTTTTTTTACACAACTATAGCATTATCGGTGAGTTTGAACATTTTAAGAGAGCAGATGGACAGCATAAATACTGGTAGGTATTAGCCAATTCTGAGTTCTGAAGAAGTGGTTTTATATGATACAGCTGTAACAAGTGGCAGGACCAACATGGTATTATCACTTGAACGTGCTATGAGTAAAAGTAGAAATGATGTAGGTGATATTAAACATTGTTAATGTATGTAGTATTATAAAGAGCTTTCCTACTGTGTCACTAATCTTCTAATATTCTATGCTGTGGTCTCTACAGAACTACAGTAAAACAGAGAGCAGTAACCCTCACCTTTCTCTATCTTGGGAACGTAGCAACCTTTCTTAGTGGTGAAGGTGGTAGAGCAGCGCAGCACAGTTTTGTAGGTGGAAGAGGCAGTGTTACCTATAGCAAAGGATTCCTAACCAGTTAAATGAGGAGAATATATGATTTGGAAGCCTGGGGATTGAGTTACTCACCTGAAATTAGAGGACCAGGTCTTTATCTTCAGGTCCATATGTATTTCAGAGAGAACTCTGCTAGGCCTAATTCTGAACATACATGGAAACTGGCTTAAAATAGTATGCCAAATCTTGGTTCTTACACTTACAAAAATAGATGCGTGATTTTTGCAATCCTGACTTTTTCCACTATAGCAATAGTATATGTTTGAACACGGGAGGGATATTGAAATACTCTTGGGTTTTGTTTTATTACTTTAGAAGAATAATCAAGCTAAAAATTAGTCAGTGTTATCTTTTCGTTGTCACCACACTTTCTTAGATTATCCCAGCTCTTGTCTTCCACTTGTTAGAGTTTCTTATTCCAATTCTTCTACTTCGTTATGAAGTGTCAGAGCTTTAAAATTTATTCTTCTGCACTTATCCTAAACAAAAGTTTTTTGTTTTGCTCTTTTTTGTCTCTCCTCTTTTCCTTCATTCATACTTTGTATCCAGTTTTCCTTCCTACTACTTGCTTTTCTCCTTTTTCAATTCCTCCTCCTTTTTCCCCCCCCCGAGTTTCAACTCTTAACTGTCAACTGAATGACAATATACTTAAATTACAGTCTTTTTTTTCTGTGAAGCTGCATGGCCTGAGGTATTCCTGCACATACAGCATTCCTTTCCTAATATGTTTTTGTAGATGGACCTTTTTCAAGTGTGGCTAGGTAATATATGGAATTTGCAAGACTTGCATTTAGTTCAACCCTTTAATTGTTTCAATAACTTTTCCGCATACAACAGAGTACAGGAGAAATAGAGTATTTTCAGTTGGTGCAAGAAGTAGATTCGATAATGATCCAAAGATGTCCAGTGCGTTCCTGTACCTTTTCACTGTGGTGTTAGAAACTTTGATAACCTCGAAAGTAAAATTCAACTTTTAGACTACCAAATTCAGCTGTTATTCTAGTTTTAAAAATTATGTAGAGCATTCTTAAGTAAGATCTTGTCACACTGTTTTACAAGGTTCACTGGTTTTTCTTTTGATGTCTGGTTGACATTCTAAAGCGATATGGCAGAAATGCTGTTTTCTTTCTGTAGTTTGTTGTCAGAATATTTCAAGAAGGAATGCTGACTGTATGAGCCTGTCTGTACTACTAATTCTTCTGTGTTGCGTAGGCTATCAAGTACTAGCTCCCACTGCATATTACGATCAGACTGGTGCCTTAGTAGTAGGCCCTGGAGCAAGAACTGGCCTCGGAGCACCAGTCAGATTGGTGGCCTCAACTCCTGTTATAATCAGTTCTGCAGCAGCACAAGCAGGTAAGTATTTGATCCTGCATGGAGGTTTCTTCCTTCTGTACTAAATCTTAACAGTAATGTTGGCTGATTTTTACTTGATATTGTTCATGGGTTTTGTATGGATCTTTGAAGTTTTCTGGTTGTGAAGCATGGACCATACGTGCTCTTTTTCACACTCTGTTGCTTCCCTTTCTCTGAGAGAGACTGCAGTTTCTTAGAGATGTAGTTTGCCTTTTTAAATTCAAATTTACAGTCCTTTCCCTATATGTATACAGGCATGATTCTGGACACGTTTTTGCTTGTCAGATAGGAACGTTTTCCCCTCTCCTCTCCCCATGCATATAACATGCACTTCTCATCAGTCTCCTAAATGGTGTCCTCTAAGAAGCATCATTTCATTGCTTCAGCCTGGCAGATAATGATGGAGTGCTCTGGGGCCTTGCTATTCTCTTCTCCTAGAAGTATTTTCTCCTGAAAAGTGTAGCAAGGAAAAAAAAACGGAATGGACAGCAAAAGAGGAGAATTAGTTATATCAAAAGTCTCTACTCTTTTTAATTCTCTTTTTATCAGTGATAAGGTCTTGTACTACTTTTGAACCATTTTATTGCATTTGTTAAATAAAAATGGAAAATACTAACACCAGATTAATCTGTTCAGAAAACTAGGTTTTAAATTAATCTATAAGCTTCTTTCTGCAGAACTCACTTCTGACATAAGTAGCTGAAGATGTCTCTGACTCTTAGCTGCAATTCTGCTATTGCAACTTAGGATATAAAAGTACAATTCAGTAAACAGTAATGTCTTACGTGTTTACACTGAAAATTCCCTCAATTACATTAATAATTCTACAGTCTTGATTATTCTACAACACATGCTGTCTTCATTTTTGTCCTTAAGACTGCGTAATACTACGAAGGCTTCTAGTCCTTTAGTATGTGAATTTCTGCTTGTTTAAGAGGACTTCAAGAAAATACTGTTTAGATCTGAATAGTCCATTTTCAGTTAGAAATGTTTGAGAGAGTAATTATAATTGAAAACGTGTGTTTTACAGCTGCAGCTGCTTCAGCTGGAGGAACAGCAAACAATCTCACAGGAGCCACGAACGGTCTCTTTCGGCCACTTGGTGCCCAGCCACAACAGCAGCAACAGCAAACAAATAGTAGCCTACAGTCCAATTCGTTTTATGGCACTAACTCTTTGACCAGTAACTCCCAGAGCAGTTCCCTTTTTTCACATGGTCCTGGCCAACCAGGAAGCACATCTCTTGGCTTTGGAAGTAGCAGCTCTTTAGGAGCAGCTATCGGCTCTGCACTTGGTGGATTTGGCTCATCAGGTAGGTTGTTAATATACTGAGGAAATTCTGTGAGACTTTTGTGTAAGCAAAAAAAAAAAAATTACCTGTATCCAGACATATGTTTTACATTTCTAAAAAGAATGCAAAAATAAGTTATTCAAGTTTAAAACAAATTGTAGGG
>NW_010413932.1:46253-54608 GCF_000710305.1 Buceros rhinoceros silvestris
GGGAAAGAAAAACTGTGTTAAATTCACTTGGGCTCTGTATACAAGATGCATTTTTTGAACAATATCCTATAGTTAGAGATAATTCCAAAATGCTTTTCCATATTACACACTGTTATTTCCCCCAGAAAATTGTTATTGTTTTTAGCAAACTTTTTTATTTTTAATAAAATCTTCACTCTCTGTTTAAACAATTGGTGATGTTTGAGAGATGCATTCTTTTGTTGTAATTTTCATGTCAGGAAAATTCCTAATTTTTTAAAAAGTCAAATAGCGTATGACTTCTAAAGTTGATCCAATATTGAAGTGTTTGTTTCCGTAAAAGTTTTAATAGGATTTATAAAATGGAAGGACTTAATACCCAAGAATAGCCCTTGTTAACTTTAGTAGGTTTAATCTTAGATACAGTTAAGCCTAAATTGTTCTGTGCAAGTGTGGGGTCTTAAATTCAACAGATGCTCCTAAATATTATCAACCTGTTTGTATTTAAAAAATTAAAAAATCAATGTTGCCATCTTGTTTTTGCTCTATAGCAGAAATTTCTTATTTGCACAGTTTGTAAACATGCAAGGTGGATTTTCTTAGATTTCAGATTCAGTGTTAGTAAGGCAAGCAAATTTCTTCTCTAAAGAGTATTTCCCATGGGTATTAATCTCTTAAATTACTGTATTACTTATAATTATTTTTATTATTATTTTAATGAAATCTGTTTTTAATCTTAGGTATCTTGCAGATGGGTAGAAATTGGGAGAAATTTATGTACTGTAAGAGTATTCATTTCAAAATTAAATGCCCTAAAGGAAATAATTAGAAACAAAATTAAATTTTGAAAGAAATGTAAAAAGTGGAGATGATTACAAGATAGCTTAATAGATGGAAAAACAGAAGGAAAAACATACCCTTAGTGTTAAAACATGATACCTCTTATTTGGTAACTAAGCGGAGGTGAATAATGACTTCAGATATACTGTGTATGAACAGAGAGAATTTGTCAGTGTTGCTTTTCATTAAATACTCTGAAAAAGTATTATAATTCAACAAAACTAATGCTAGGAAATTAGAATGAAGTTTTACATTGATCCTCTCTAATATCTGATTTTAAAGAGTGGAATAGGAGACTAAACATATCGTCTTTAATTTGAGAAAAATAAATTAAAAATGCAAAGGCTACTCAGTCATGTAGGGTTTAATTTTCCATAATACCACACCAGGTAAATCTTATTTACAAAGTAAATGTGCTATCCAAGTGCTGTATTTTATGTAATATACTTTGTCCTTAGCTACTTGAAGGATTTCAATGAATTATTAGCAGCTGTGTTTTGCTCTAGGTACAGTTTAATTTCATCACTAGACAGTGATGATACCTGCATATATAATGCAGTGCACCCATTATAAGACTGCAGGTAGAGTAGTAAGTCATAAAAGTCTTCATCCAGCATTATCACAAGGACTTCCATACAATACAAATTTTAGTTCTGTATCTGCTTAAGAAGAATCAGTATAGTTCTTTTTGACACAGGAGATTAAGCCTTTTTCTTGTTGCAAAGGTCAGTTCCAAGCTTTGTACAAAGCCTTCAGCATAGACAGCATATGCTGAAATCTTAGAGCAGTATCCTAGGTGATTTAATTAGCATAGTAGTTTCCACAGGGAAACAGGAAGCCTGTGCTTTTGCAGTTTGAGAAGTGCTGATGAAAGGTGCTTATTGGAATAAAAGTATATTGAAAGTGCCCTTCTGCCAAGTATAAATTGTACTTGCCATAATAGCCACTTAAAAATGCTTCCTGATTTTTTTTTAAGATTTCTTGAGCTGTACGTATATATGAATTGAATGACATAGAGAAGTACTTACACAAATGTGTTAATGAAAGTTTAACTTTTTATCTGCCAAAGTTTCAGCTTCTTTGTAAATCCCCTCTCAGTGTGTTGAAAAGATTGAATTTCGGTTAAAATATAGCCATGAAGACTGACAGGTGGCAATACAGATCTTGCCTTATGTTTTCAGTTGTTGCAGGGAGGAAAAAAAAATAGCTCTGCAAAAAAATGCAAAGGTGAGCGTATTCTAGCTAAATGACTGAACAACGAAGTAAAAACAGGAAGAGGCAAGCATACCACATAAATGCCTGTACGTAACGTGCAGTGTCTGCTCTTCTGTTACAAGGTTATTTGTACTCCATTTTAAAGGTTTAGGTGCGTAAGTTACTGCAGCTTAACAGGGAGCGAAGAATTAGATTAACTATGGCAGCTTTTCAGGTGCCTACTTCTGGCTTGTAACAAGTGTAAAATAATTGCATTAGCTTAGTGGTGGAGAGGGGTAAGCTAATTCAAATTATCTTGTAGGGTTTGTGAGCTTTGCTTGTGTGTGCGTGTGTGAAAATGCAGCTCAGCTGGTTCAGAGTGACTTGTTAAGCTGCAGTAATTTAGCTCGGTAAGAAACCCTGAAAGAAAGCTAAAGTTTGTTTAGGTTTTTTCATTATTGGAAAAATAACAATCTGTCATGTAGGGTTATATTAACATTCATGTGGTTCACTAGCTGAGCCAGAACCTGTAGATCTAGTCTCAAATCTTGAGATATCTTTCAACTGTTGCCTTAAATTGCTTTTTTGCTTTCGTATTCTGAATCTCCTTACCTAGTTAGTCCAGTATATTTCCTTCTGGTTTCTCCTCTAGTCTATCTTCCTTCCCAGTTTCCAGGCAACATTTTTTTCCCACTTCTCCTCCTAAATCTGTTTCTGTTTCTGCTTGTACTGTGTGATGTTCCCATCGTCATCATCTTACTATTCCAGTCTTTTTGCCCCACAGTCACAAATACCTTCTACAGCCTGACTTTTTCCTTCAGATCTACTTTCTTTTCATCCTCAGTCCCACTGGTTTTGAAAATGCTTGCCAGTTTTTCTTGCAGTCTCCTTGTTGGCTCCTTTGTCTGCCCTCTCTCTCCTCCTGGTTCTGATTTGGTTATTGGTTTGTTGGATTTTGGTTTTTTTTTTCTTTTTCCCTGGTCTATTTCTTGCATTTGGCTTTTGTCTCCTCTGCATTTGAAGTAGAAAACTTGCTTTCCACACAGCCTGATGGGCATTCTGAACACAAGGTGGAACCTTGGACAGCAGTTTCAGAGTCTGTTTTTGACATGTCACACAGAGACCTAGAAGTTCAATTGCAGGGAAAACCTTTATCAGCCATCTCAGATGTGCCGTGTATGGGCAGGAGTTTAAATTTTCAGCGGTGAGTCTGTAGCAGATCTGTGCTGAACTTGTATGAATTGTGAATTTGCTAAGATTTTTTAGCTCAAGGAGAGCATGAAAATGAAGGTCTCCTGTTGCTAGCGTGTTGGTCTGAGTACATGAAAGCATGAATTTCTCAAATAATAAGGAGCTGGATTATTTTGCTAAGGATAAAGCCGCTTTCCTTGCCTGTTTTTCTGAAATGGCAGTGCTGTTTGGGAAGAATGTCTTTGAAAAATTTGGTCCCAGCAGGTACCTTTCATGGCAGATACCTGCCATGAAAAAAATTAGCCAAGTTGCTAACATTGTGAGAAAACAAATTAGTGTCTTAAAATGGGAAGTATCTGGTGACCTTTATACTGGTCCATGCTGCCAGCTTTAGTAGGAAGGTAAGGGTAAGATTATGGAATTCTGACCTTTTCTTTTTGAAGAAGAAATCAAATTTCCAAATTAAGAAACTTAAGAAGCCTTTTTGTTATCAAAATTAAAATCTTTGTTACCATAATCTTGGTTTTGTTCAGGAGTATGATAATGTTCCAGTGTTCAAAATAGGCACTCTAGTGTTACATTTCACTAGTATGCAACAGATACTAGAATTTAACATTTCTAAAAACTTCTTATTGTTCTCCTAATTTATCCTAGACTGATCATCGCCTTGCTGAATGATGCTGTGCAGGATAACCAGTTCTTTACTAATACACTGTTATCCAAGTTTCTAGTCTAATTTTACTTTCAGAAATACTGGTAGCAGTAAATTACATTTTGAGTTTCTCACCTTGATTTCCGTATCTCTACTCTGCTTCTCATCGTCTTTGACTATTCCTTCCTTATAATACCTTTTCAAAACACTTCTTAGAGAACCATAATTCTCATAGGTAATTTTAAGTAGTAAGTTTTTTTTTCCTACAGGTGAGGGGTTCACAAACAAGGAAGTTCAGAAACAGCTGAACAGCAACATAGGTTATTTTCTGTCCTCTTACAACAGCAACCAATTGTCTCTAGCCATTTTCCTGATATCAGGTATCACTGTCTGACTAATAATATATGGTGAAAACAAAGTTTAGTGGAAATATTTTTAGAATAATTTATTCTATAAAGTGACAGTGTAATCTAATCTCATAAGTTCCATATTTGTCCCAAAGCCAGGCAGTTAAAACAGAGTACTGCACTATTACTGTCAGAGGTCTAGAATGAATTGTTGAAAGACATGGGCATTGGTGAAGTTACTTATCAGTGGTATGTTTATACCCACTTAGATTTACTTTAAAAGCATGTGTGGTTATCACAGTAATTGTCTTTGTCATAACGATTGCTGTAATTGTTGTGATCGCATCTGTAATTGCCCAGCTGTAGTTGGATAGGTTTTATTCAGTTGACACTGTGTAATTAGGGTCTTTTTATTTCTTCTTCAGTTGGCAGTTCTGCAAGTAGTAGTGCCACAAGGAGAGATTCTCTATCTACTAGCTCTGACTTGTACAAAAGATCTAGTAGCAGCCTAGCACCCATAGGGCAGCCATTTTACAATAGTCTGGGATTTTCCTCCTCTCCAAGTCCAATAGGCATGCCTCTGCCAAGCCAAACGCCAGGACATTCACTTACGCCACCGCCATCACTTTCATCACATGGATCCTCATCCAGTTTGCATTTAGGTAAAAAAAAACAAAAACAAAAAAGCAAAAATACACTTTTTGTTTGTATGTGTGTATGTATTTCTTTGTGTAAAAATATGTGTTGCATAAGAGATGTCACATTACCTTTGCTGTTAAACAGTTCTGTAATGAAGAGGGGCCATTCCTGAAAGGTGAAGAGCATGCTGAAATGCTCATTGATTTGACAGTGGAGAGCACTTGGCTTTTTGCAGTATCAGGCCAACAACTGATTTTCCTTCCCTCTTGCAGAAGCCCAATAGAGAGCGCAGTAAGACTTATTGGTCCTTTTGGTTTCTGTTTCTACAGTATGACAAGCAAAGGTGCATTATTTTTGTTTCTATTTGAGTGTATTACTACTTTAAGGACATTTTAAGATGATGATGTGTTTAACAGTGAAGCGACTTTCACTACTGCCCCTTACTATGATAAAGTAGAAAAGCAAGCGAAGCTCTCCATCTAAATATGTATCTAAGGGTGATTTTTGAAACAGCCTGCTACCTCATGGCCTGGGTGCTTCGCCAGAAAGACAACAGTTTATCATCAGGCTGGTGGAAAAAAAGAAAATGCATTATTTGTGAAAAAAAAAGCAAAGACTTTGTTTCAGTGGTGGCTCTCTGTTATCAGACATATTTTTTAAGGAATTATGATAGCAATATTTTAGAAAATACTTGAGCTAGCTAGTTGATATGGGAGCTCAACCTTTTTAAATTTAGAAAAATCTGAAGAAATCCCACCGTGGCCTACAGCATGTTTAGAAGAGAATGCCTCTAACCTGAGGTTACTTGATAAAGTTTTCCCTTTTCTTCTGCAAATATTTGTGGTCATTTAATTCGGATGCTAAATCATACAATGAAGCAGGATGTAATTTCAAGATTGAGTTGTCTATTGGTCAGTAAACTATTCAGTGCGCAGTTTGATGCATTAGGCAACTTAATGCCCTGTACTTCTGTTAGTGCAAATAAAACAGGAAAAATGTTAAAAGTGCCTACCAAAATACCCTTTAAGTGAGAAATGTGTGAGTGATTTTGTATAACAAGGTATAAAGTAATTTAAATATATTACATTTACCGTTCAGTATCCCCTTCATGGTTAAGTGCTGAATACCCAAAGTAAAACTGGGCAAGGGGATGTTTCAGCACGTTTTATTTTTTTTTACTTACCTTTTTTCCTTTTTCAGGTCTACAAAGTGCACCTTTGGGCTGAGACCAAGCATGGAAAGTTTCAGCCCAAATGGAGGCTTTTGAGAAAGTTCTGAACATCTGACAATGGGGTTATCCTGGAAATGTTTTTCTTTCTTTCTTTTCAAAGTACTCTCACAATAGTTTTCATATTACTGAAAACTATACTTAAACCAAATTTTGGAAGGCATTATCTAAAATTCAAAACATTTAAAGTTTTGTGTTGTTTCACATTTGATAAATGTTAAAGACTTTTTTCCGTTCTAAGAAAATAAGCTGCAATCAATATAGAGGATTACCTCTATCAGCAGAACTAGTTAAATAACTTATTTTAATCCATTTTGGACTGTTTGGCAGTGTGAAATAAGCATAACAGCTTGTTAAAATCATGTACTAGATCAGTGTGTGAAGGCCAGAATGTACAGTTGTACTCTGAAAATTGGCACAACCTTGTTGGCTTCCACGTGTACTGCCTCTTCATCTTCCAAATGAAGTGGACCTTGATTACGGGTAAAATTTTTCTCCTTACTAAATCAATCTGAAATCTGGAAATAGGGGTCTTGGATTTTCGCTCGCACAAAGAAGCAGTAATTTTTTTCGCACTTTGCCCTCTGTCATGCTTGTGCAGCTACATCCAAGGTGCACCATTGCAAAAAGCTGAAGACAATTTCTGAAGTTAATTGTCTGTCCTGTTAAATTTATTTGGGTGTGTTCATTAGCCACTCTTTGGAAGCATTTGTTTTGGTATCTCATGAAAAATAAAAAGCCAAAGCTTTCTCACCAAATAAGTTATACCTGAAATCGAGCAGGGAGTATATTTTAAGAAGTGTGTGATTATCATGCAGTCACTTTTCAGAGTAGAACAATGTTGTAACGTCATGTCCACATGCAGTTTCCATTGGTTATCCTGATAATGCCTGTCAAATGCAGCTCTCCTTCCACCTTCAAAAATTGTTGTCCTGCCTGCTTATATCGACAGGTTCAGCTAAGTTTAACTCCTGTTTTAAAATGGGCATCAAACTCGGTTGCTCCCGTTTCAGCCACCGGAATACTAGTGCACAATACTGGGAAAGGGTGCATGGTTTTATAACCCCTTTGTCAGACACAATTTGTAGCTTAGAAGACCAGCTTCCCTTTTACAAGACATTAATGATATTTTACTGTTTTTATCTCACCAACTCTTATCCAACATCCTAAAATAGGAATCACTAATTACTTTGTTTTTCCGTATTTGAAGGGATTTGTCAGTTGTCTGTAACTGCTTCTTCACTGTAATCAGTTGGAGCGGTAAGGTCATGAATTTGAACTACCCTTTCACTCCCAGGGACAAAAAAACACAAGAGGAAGTGTTTTTCCTGTGTTATAAAAAGTCCTTTTAGGCTGGTAGTGCTTGATCTGTTCGGTGGTGCATTGCAGTATTTTAAGGGTTTGGTGTAGATTAGGACTTTTAAAGTCTGGGCTTTTGGAGGTGTTTGTTTTCTGTGTGTTGCAAGCCAAGCTTGTTAGTGGTTTAGGTTGATGCTGGTTTATCATCAGAAATGGTCATTCTGGGTGAGACTAAAGGCCCCTTGGCAAGACAGTATGGGGATCTTTGCATTGCCCCTGCTGTGTACCTACTCTGCAGGGCTTTGGAAAACCAGGCATAATTAGCACTTGCCTGAATTCATAAAGTATACCTACATATATATGCATATATGTGTGCTTATATATGTGTAATTCTCTTTTCCATATGAAGATGAAAATTTTAGCTGAGGATGAGATGAAGCTGCTTTTTTACAGATGAACAAATACATAGTAGAAAGCAAGTGTAAAGTGTTTATATACTTGCACATATTTTACTAGAACATAATATTGCTGACTGATTTAAACAACAGTTACTCTTTTATGTCTTGGTTAGAAACAATTTAATAAATGCTTTGGTAATAAGTACTAACAGACTAATGCTATCAAAATCAGTGTGCCTAGACCTAGTTTTTAGTATTTTTTCATGTTCTCTTTTACATCAAATATGCTATCTATGTTAAGGGGTTAGTAATTGAACAGGCTTTGTGTCCATGAAGCTTAGTAAGGCTCTGTTATAGATGGTCTATTTCCCCTCTATACCTCTGTGCCTCTTCCCTATGGATTAGCCACAGGGATTTAGATTCAGTTAAACTGTAAAACAACTTAATATTGTTCATTGCATCAGAGATGTTGGTTTTACAAGATCAGAATTGATAGCAGCGAGGTTATCCAAAGAATGAACTGCACACTTCGATCCCCAGTGGTGTGTAATTATCTGGCTGTACTGATACCTGGTAACAGGCTTGTCA
>NW_010413932.1:54747-56364 GCF_000710305.1 Buceros rhinoceros silvestris
CAGCGGGGTATGTTCCCCAAATAATTTATAAGACCTAGGCTGTTAACTTTCTAATTTGAAATCAGGATCTGTAAAAAAGTGTCCTGAGGTCTTTTGAAGAGCCATAGGGATGCAGTAGGCTAACCAAGAGGATTTGGGTAACTAGAATTTGGATTTCACTTTTCCATTTCTAAACTGTTCACACTCAAAGTTGTCAGTAGTGTCCGTACTAATGCATTGGTGGTTTTGGACTGAGAAGGTAGTAAAATATTTAAGAAAATAGTCCATTGTATACAAGACTCTATCTGCATATAGTGCTATCTATGACAATATGCTTTTAGTTGAGGTTTTACTATTTTTCAAATCTTCAGTTTGCCACTGAGCTATAACATTGCTGCTGTGATCAAAGGTTACACGAGAAGAAAAGCTACCTACCTATTAGTTTTTTTATGATAGGATCAGGGGTTTTACAAGGTTAAGCTTTCTGTGTGCTTTTGAAGTACAGCAGGTTCTTCTAGGCACAATGGGTATGTTTTTAGCCTTCCTGTATTATGATCCTGCTGATCGTGAGTGTCTCTAGTTTCACAGGTTAGACAGGAATCTCCTGTTTGCAGTGTAGTTATCTTAAAAAGGGATGGTTCCCAAATTAGACTGAAAAACAGCCTGGTAGTACTAAGTGTGAAGTGTACCATATACAAGCAAAAGCTACCAAATTTCTTAATACCTGTTTTAATTGCTGGAAAATTGAGACATTTAATTTATACTTACATAAAGGTTAGTTAAAAAAAAAAAGGAAGCTGAAACAATTCCTGCTTCAGATGTGCAATTCCATGGCGGTATGCTAATAAGAGCCCTGCAGTTTGTAAGCATGTAATCAAAACTACTCTCTTAGTTTCCGGCACAGAACCGAGCCTGGATCAGGGGAGCAATAGCCATGCTACAACAGGAAGACTTCCTTTTAATCGAGCTTTGCTGCCCTCTTGTGGTATTAGATAGTGTTACAACACAGTAGTTACAGGGAAGTAGAATTTCATTCAGATATGTAAATAACCTAGGTGAGAAATACTGTATTTTCAGGTGCACAACTTCTTTAGAAGGCCTTTCTGGAAGAGAAGTGACTGTAGAGCATCACTTGGCGTTCTGCTTCACCTGCAGAGTGTTGGGTTTCTTTTTGTCTGTTATCACATCGCTGACAGCTCTTTTCTGGAGATAGTGATTGTCAATGGAAACTAATGATAGGTAAACTTCGTTTTTCTGCCTGTAAAGATTTAAAAGGCTTTAATTTTAAAGAAAACCCAATGGTTTTTAAAAGGTATTGTGGGGCATAAAAGTATTTACTGATCCTTTTACTGATTCTTACCACTGAATTTTGAAAACTAATTGTAAAATAAATACTAATTATTTCTATTTCAGGGCGTAGTCCTATATGCAGTGCAATAAATGTGATGCCTAATATGTCATGCAGAGCACTAACATCTCAGATTCTGGTCTTGCAGTTTGACCTTTTGAAAAATATTTTACTATTAATACATTACCAGCCCACTGTAACATTGTTGCCTGGCCTTATAAATACTTGAAACCAAAAGAAGGCTTGGCTTGGGGCACTGTCAGCTGATTTTTTTTTTTTTTTTTTTTTTT
>NW_010413932.1:56459-80131 GCF_000710305.1 Buceros rhinoceros silvestris
TTTTTTTTTTTTTTTTTGAAAAGAGCACCATTCAAACAGCACATAACTGCAATTTGTTTTAAGTTCAATTGTAGCTATTTATTCTGTTGACGTTGAAAGGGCTGAAGTACTAGAGTTGAGGTTTCTAGGTAGGAATTGTCTTCAAACATTTCTGCTTGTAGTATAGTAGTAGTATCCCTTTTAAAATCATAATGTAGTTAGGAGGATGCTTTGCATTTTTACAGTAATTGCTGCCTGTTGTAAAGTGGAGGGGAGAGAAACCTACTGGACGAGTTCAGAGTGACATAAACTGGTTAGAGAGCAAGCTGTGAGGCGAAATTCACAGGTCTGAGAGATGGTGATAGCTGTGAGTGCAATCACTGCTGAAAAGGAGTAGGACTTACGCATAGGAAGGCCATTCAGTTTGTAGTAAGAAAAAATGAAGTGTAGTGAGAGTGATGAATGTTTTCACAGCAAGGAAAGGACTTCATGTTTCTAAAGGGAACTTCAGTTCAGTTTGGTTGTTTTAGAATTAAATAGAGCGTTCTTATTACCTGGTTTGAAATTTGACATACGTAGTGCTCAGAAGAGGTACCAGACTGAAAGCCTGGGATGCTGAAGTCATCAAACATTCTGCAGAACAGGTACGGCATGACAAGAGGCACCATGCGTGCCTCCCCAAAAACGCCATTTCAAACTATAAGTTGGAAAGGTACCTCAATAGGGACTGAAGGGTAGTTCAGATTTCATGGTCTATTTTGAAACAATTGGCTGACTTTGAGAGTACTAACAAGGGTATAAGTCAGTATTACTTGTGGAGTGGAAATCTGCCCACTAAGCCAAGACCCACCAATTCTTAAGTTTCTGTGAGTCTGAGTAGGTGCTCACTTTACCTGCTTTGTTATATTCTTCTAATGACACTTCTTTTCATGGTGCCCTTCACATAAAATAAAAATAGGAGGAGAATGTTTTTATTTACTGGAAGATAAAGTTATCTAACTCCTTCAGCCACAATGAGGTAAATACAACAAGACAACACTGTTGTTCTTTTTTGACTCCAGAGTGTATCTGTAGTTCTAGTGCACTTACTGTTTTGCTGTTGTTTATTTTCCTTACGGCTTTTACTGACAGAACTGCTTCCTTGTAGGAGGACTGACAAATGGTAGTGGTCGCTATATTTCTGCAGCACCTGGAGCCGAAGCAAAGTATCGTAGTGCCGCAAGTACCTCCAGTCTTTTTAGCTCCACCAGTCAGCTCTTCCCACCTTCACGCCTTCGTTACAGTAGGTCTGATATTATGCCTTCTGGACGCAGTCGATTGCTGGAAGATTTCAGAAACAATCGTTTCCCTAATCTTCAACTAAGAGACCTTGTTGGACATATTGTTGAATTTTCTCAAGACCAGCATGGTTCTAGGTAATTATTATAGTATAGCTAATAACTTAGTAGTATTTTACTGCTTTGATACTGTTATATTAACATCAAACATTAGAATTAGCTGCTAGTCATCTTAATGCAAAGCATGCCATTAATTGGAGCACATGCTCTTACACTGACCTTTTCCTTCTCTAGGAAATTTCATTATAAAAGTCATATAAATTTATCTGCTTGTAGAAGTTCTCAGTGTAGAAGCAGCCTTATAACTAGACTTGTAAATTCTAGTATTTAGGTATCAAAAAGGTGTTGATTAAGAAAATGAAATATCTGGTATCTGGAATGTAGAACCATTTTTCATTAATGTATCCATCAGGTACTTAGTTATTGTTATTCTTTTCATCTTTAATCCTTTTCAGATGAAAGGTTTTAAGTACAATTTTACTAAAATGTATCCTTTTATATGCAAAGGCACTACTTTCATTTTAATAAGTTATAAACGTTGAATACTTCAGAATTTTGAGGTGTCTCATTGAAACAGCATTTGAAGGGTTTTCCTGTTATTTATGTAAAACATAATGTACCTTTTTTTGCACTTAGATTTATACAGCAAAAGCTAGAGAGAGCTACTCCAGCTGAGCGCCAGATGGTATTTAATGAGATCCTGCAAGCAGCGTATCAATTGATGACTGATGTGTTTGGAAACTATGTAATACAGAAGTTCTTTGAGGTGAGCAGTGTATGAACAGAAATGCAATTTAAATGCTGGACAATCTGATTAAATGTAACCGGGGTTTTTCTTCACAGCAGAAATCTATTGGACTTTTACCACAGAACCTAAGTGTATAACGCTGTGTGTGGATTTCCCCTGTTTTTTTCGTAACAGCACAGTTTCTCTTTACACTGGTGGTGCATACACTGGTGAATGTTCTGAGGCTGCACACTCTGGCTTTGCAAGCCCTTAAATGTAATTTACAGAGACTTTCAGCAGATTACGGGGAACATAAAGATTGGAAGGATACTTTTTATTGGTTACTTGGCATCTCGTGGATCTGGAAAATGCTGTTGCACCCAAATAAATAGCTGTGTGAACTATATCTTGCTCTGTATATAAAGAAACTCACATAAAATGTATTGAGGTGGAAGAATTTTGAGGAAGGGTTTGTCATAAGATACATCCACTATAACTAAAACTAGTATTTAAAACAGCTTTGGGTTTTGTTAAAAAAATATGGAGTTAAAAAAAAAAGTTACGAGATTTTATTTACAGAGAGAATAAAAAGCAATACTCGTGTCCTGGAAAAGTCTTATGTAGGAAAGGTATCTAGCATAGCCTACTTTAAATCAGGGACCATATCACAGTATTTGGGTGGATAGAGGTGAAGCTGGAAAATGTCCGATCAGAAATAAAATGGTTGCTGTAAACAGGAATATAGTTTTTAATGAGTAATCTACAAAACAATGTGCTCAATTTTTTTCCTTTTTGTATTCTTTTTTACAAATCAAAATGTCTTCTGAAAAGCGTGGCTGACGTGGAATGCAAGATCTTGATCTTGATCTTGCACAAGGGTCGTCAGTTGCTGGTTTTTTCCATAATGTTAGGTTGGGTGGATACATAATCTTCGTCAATTGAGTGTTTTCATCTTAGTTCTGTGGAAGAGTTATGAAGAAAAAAGTGCACTGGGTCTTAGGTGTAGTAAGGGACTTGATTCATTATTAGGAGGATGAGGTTGTTCAAGCTTTCTTCAGAGCCTGAGGTGACACCTGAGGCGGGGGGGAGGGGGGGCAGTTGACAGCTTTCAGCAGTGCTGCATGAACGTTGCTGGTGCCACCCAGCAGATTGTCCAGATGATCACTTGTGTGATCTTTTGTACTGGGCTGTCTCAGGAGCTTCTGTGGGGATCTGGGAACAGAGTTATTATGAAGCTTGACTGGCTTCTACTCTGCTCAACACAGAGCAGCACAGAAGGTTGTAGTAGCTCTGTGGAGGGAATAATACAGGCAAGAATTAGCTACTGCTGAAAAGCATTGGTTGGATTATACTCTAATCCAGCCAGAGTACAAAAGCATTTGGTTTTGCTCTGCAAAGCCCAAGTATTTCTAGAGTTCCCAAAGTGACCATGGTAAGAATGATCCTTTAAGCCACGTGTTGTTGCCAAGAACCTACTTCAGGGGTTGAAAGCTTTCCTCCCTGACTCATCTTGTTACAGCTTGCTTGCTGTATACAGGTTGTAGGATACACTGACCTATACAAATTTGAGATATCAGAAAATCTAATTTCAATTAGTACATTAGAGTAATCTGTAATTTGCTGGTATAATTTCTCTAAGCAAGCGGGTTATTACCCTTATATATTCCTAGGGTCAGTCAAGTATAAATTACTTTTGATCTCTTCTGTTGTCTTTCAAGATCATGCGTTTGATGGAAGGTACATGACTGGAATGTGGAATATTACAAAATGTTGCATTTAAAATATAAAAGCTTCTGGTGAATATACCTACCAAAAATACAAAGGGAAAAATCGCTCAAGGCATGCTGTAAACCTCTAATATGTCATGAAAGTACTTACTCTGTCATGTGAGTTACAGCATACTCCAATATGTCTACATTTGTTAGCAGCATATCTGTTTTCTTTTAGTTTGGAAGCCTGGATCAGAAGTTGGCCCTAGCAACACGCATACGTGGTCATGTGTTGCCACTAGCCCTACAGATGTATGGTTGTCGTGTTATTCAGAAAGCGCTTGAGTCAATCTCACCTGACCAGCAGGTAATTGTAAGTTAGAGCGATACTTTTTCTTTTTATTGCATCCATCTTTTTACATAAACTGTTGATCGTTCCATTCATTATGAAACGCCTTAGGGCCTAAAATAGTTGTTTAAGTTAAATTGCCGAGGTACACAAGTAAACCACTAGTGAATGTGAAGATTGAACAGTTAGGATGAAATGGCATATTCCTTTGAAGTGGTGGTGGTGGTGGTGGTGGGAATCATTGTAAAGACAAGAATAATGGGATTTTTTTCCAGAATGAAATGGTGAAAGAGTTGGATGGCCATGTTCTGAAATGTGTGAAAGATCAAAATGGAAACCATGTTGTACAAAAATGTATTGAGTGTGTCCAACCCCAGTCGCTCCAGTTCATCATTGATGCATTCAAAGGACAGGTAGTGTCAACAGTTCATTTCCTCCTCTGTAGGTTGCTTTGATTTGCAGATATTTTTCCACCATTTGCATATACAAGATAGTGTTTGACACATTGCAGTCAGCTTGTTTTGAAGAGACAGTTAACATGCTGTAAAAAGATGAATCTGTTGGAGACAAGGCTTCAGAAAGACCTGTGTGGATGTATTACAAATAACAGTAGAGGTATTTGACTTAAGGACAGACTTTCTGTTTAAGCTTTGTGATATGCCTTTTCACATCTTCTTTAATTGTCAGCATTGCCATTTTTATGTAATAATGAAGTATCTGCTCTCTAGCATATATTTTTCATTAAAATATCTTTTTCTTCTGTTGCTTATATTGCAAGTCTGTCTTCTAGTGTTTCCCAGTTAATGTCTATCATTAAAGAAATACTTTGAAGAAATTTACTAACCTGTTCCCTGCATATGGACTAGTGTTAAGTGAAGGGAGAGGTATTTCTTTATTTAAGATTAGGAGCTTTGTTTTGTTTCCAAAAAAGTTATTAATATAAGATTGATGCTGTGCTGCAGGCTACAAAGTATGCTGCAACTAAATACAATTTTAATACTCTGAGACAAACATGTACTTTTATAGTCTCAAAGAATTATAAAAATCTTACCAACTTGGCTCTGTTAAAATTCTCTCACGTTTTACACAACAGCAATACCGAAATTATTGTTGTTTTGGCATACCAAGATTTCTAGAGTCTGATCATTTTACATCGAAAACTGTGTTTGGGGTAGATGAGATGCAGTTTCTAAAGCGTAACTAGAGCCCGTTGACTATTTACTGGACATCCATCCTCAGCTCCAAGTAATTCTGGATTAAAAATATTAGCCAGTCTGAAGTGGCAAATGAAAGATACCACACTTTAGTCATGTCATGTAACAGTATATATCTTTTTTTTTATCTACCTGCATCGTTTAGATCAATGTGTAATCAGACAAGAGTCTATGTTCAGTTCTGACCAACACTGACTCTTAAATCTTCTGAATTAATCCCCAAAACACAAACCCAGCTTCTTTAGAAGGAAGCAAAAGGAATAAGCAAAATTGTGATTGAGCGTTTTGAAAACTTCCTTACAAGCGTCGTATCTGTAACAGGGAGCTGGTTGTATATGTTGATATGTGAAATTAGAGAAAATCAGCTGCAATAGTTGAACTTGTCTTTATGAATGCCATAAACCTAAAATTTGAAAATGAAGTACAAAGTTAAAAGGGGAATTTGAGCGGTGAACAGTGCTTAACTAAGGGTCATACTTCCAGGCTTCCCTTTGCAGCTAACTAGGCTAGAAGCATGGTGATGAAAACTTGGATTCCTAGTTGTCTAATTACTGGAGTCCTTGACACACAAAAAACTGCGTTTTCATCTTTTCCTGACTTTTGCTGAAGATGGAATTCTGATATTGGCAGGCAGAACTTTTTTTTCAATAGAAATAGTTGCCATGTTCAAATCCACTTTGAATGTCATGCTATGCTATATTTGTAAACCTCGTTTGGTTTAACTTCAGTTTGCAATCCTGTTTTAAGGTCTTTGTACTTTCAACTCATCCATATGGTTGTAGAGTAATTCAGCGCATTCTGGAACACTGTACTGCTGAGCAGACCTTGCCTATCTTGGAAGAACTGCATCAACACACAGAGCAGCTAGTGCAGGTTAGTGCATGTGGGCTCGTAATGCATTTTAGAGCTTAGGTGGATATAATTTATTCCTATTTCTTAGTTTAAGAAATAGTTTTAAATGCATTTGCCTCTTTTTAGTTTTGTAGACATTGATTTTTTTTTTTTTCTTTCCTTCCATAGTTTTAATGAAAATGAATTTGGAAGTTGGGAGGCAAAGAAGATATAAAAAGCCTTTTTTTTACACTTTTGACTGTAGCTTCAAGCATACTTTGTAAATGCACAGAATTAGTGTATTTTTTTTTATTGCAAAGATCGCCTTGTTGAGGTTTATCTTGATTCACTCAGGTGTCCTTCAGATAACTACTAAGAACATCTAATCACAAGTACATTGTCAAAAATAGAAATGCTGCACATTCTTACACAAAAAGGGCATCTTTTCTAAAAGAAGGCAAAAGATCTTATGCAACACGATTTCCCGTCTTGGTCTCAGACAAACAAAATGAGTGCTACAAATGGCTTTGCAGTTGAATCAGTTTAAACTGCTGGAAGGGACTCAGTGTTCAGTAGGAATTTCCACACGTAACAAGGCAAGAATTGCCTTTTGCTATGTTGTCACAGTCTCATTTATTTCTCAGTGGTTTCTTGTATATACAAGTCTCTAGTTAAAACACAACTGTCTTGAGGAACCAAAGTTCAGGGAGATACTACAGCTGGGAAAGAATGATGATCTTAATTTTGAGGACTTCCTTCTTTAAGATGATAAAAGGTACTCTAGCAAAATGCTGGTTTTACAGCTTATTTACATTTTGCATATGAGTGTAGTCCATTAAGTAATTCTTGATGCAGTATTTCTGGCAAAATTCAGTTTCTGTAATGTTGACATTATTGTATTTTTCCTTACATTGTGCAAATAGTAATTTGCAAGTTTATACAAATGTACAAAATGGATTACTTGGTATGAACACAAAAGAAAATTGAAGTCATCTTATTTTCAGGATCAATACGGAAATTACGTTATTCAACATGTACTGGAGCATGGTCGTCCTGAAGACAAGAGTAAAATTGTTTCAGAAATAAGAGGAAAAGTTCTAGCTCTGAGTCAGCACAAATTTGCCAGGTATCGTACATCTTTCATACATTAAAGATTTGTTAAACTTTTGAAGTTGTAGTATTGGATTTATTTATCAGGTTACAAAAAGGATATGGTAAGGTTGGGGTTTCTTGTTTTGTAACCTGCCTCCTGAAATTTCTTGTTTTTATAGTGGTATTTTTATACTAGATTTGGGAAGGGAAAGCAAAACGAAGATTTCACTGGTTTATGGGATGTTTTTTGTATATCTTATACAACTGCATGGAGTGGATTCCAAGTTTCCATGTGAGGATCCCCAGAGACAGGTGAAGAGCTCTCCTAAAACTTGCTTGGTACTGCTGAATAGGATAAGCTGGGAGTTCCCGAGTGTCTTATCACTCAGCCATGCGATTCACAAGAATTAAAAGGCTGGCCTTAAGTGGTGGTTCAGCCTGACAAGGATTTTGTGCATTAGAAAGTCTCAAAGACTCTGTAGGAATCCTCAACTACTCTAAAATTAGAACCTAAAAATTCATCCTTCTGTGCTTCTGGCTGAAATACAGATTATATGCCTTCTGTCAAGAAAACCACAGAATTCACCTCAATTCATCCTGATTGATTTAGTGAGGCTAACCGTGTCAACTTCAAGTAGAAATGCACTATGACATTATGGGGGCATTTGAGTTAAAAATCTATTGTATGCAAATTGGCGAGTTTATCAGGATTTTATTTTTCTTTGCTTAAATAGAACTGTTCGTAATTCTCTCCTTGGAACTTGCTTGATTTCTAAAGCACAAACTTAGGACCACAATCACTTTGCTGTCTTACAAGCATTGATGGCCCTTCCAGCTTCTGAAATACCTGGAAGGTCAGAGCCTTCCTGTACAAAAAGAAATATCTGTCAGTATCTCTAATCTTGGCACGCTCCTGAAAAACACCTCTATTCAAAAAGCAGGAAGCTTCATATCTGGCTTTCTCTGCTGTATCTTAAAAGGGCCCACAACCAAAACAAACGTATTAGAATACACCTCCAACATGAGGTCCAGTGGAAAATATCTTCTACAAGAAAATAAGGATCAGAAAATTACTTTTTTTTTTTTTTACGTGAGTAGGAGTGTATGATCCTCTCAATTGTTACTGACTAAAGATTTGGACATCAGGGTTTGGTACGTCTACAGTGTGCTGTTCAGTGGCATTAACACAGTTCAACTGTTCAGATAAATTTAAAATTGCTACTTATAAGAATGTTACATTTTAAGTGACAATGCATTTGTCTTATTTTTCAGCAATGTGGTAGAAAAATGTGTGACTCACGCTTCTCGTGCTGAAAGAGCTTTACTTATTGATGAGGTCTGTTGCCAGAATGATGGTCCTCACAGTGCCTTATACACCATGATGAAGGACCAGTATGCCAACTATGTTGTTCAGAAGATGATTGATATGGCTGAACCTGCTCAGCGGAAGATAATAATGCACAAGGTATATTTGTATATAGTTTTATTGCTTTGGAAGATGCTATGTATACTAATTTTTCTGCTAGAATACCTTTCCCTATAATGTAAAACTCTCTAGTTCTGTAATCTAGAATATGATGTATAAACATTGAATTAGGTGGCATTTGATAAAGCAGAATGTATTTGGTATCTGAGCACTGAACTAGAAATCTACAGAAAAGTTTCAAAATTTGGATTTCATATCCCCTCTTCGTGCCAGCTTTTCTGTGAAAATACTTTTAATACAGAAACATAGTATCTGGTGATTTTATTAATATAACAGAAGAAATATGGGTTTCTCTTTTTATGTGCTGGTTGCTGGTATAAATCCATTCTGCAGATCTCCCAAAAGAGATTCCCACACTTCCTAATACACAGACGCATTTTCTGCTTAAGAACAGTCAGAGGGGGCCAGAAGTGCTATTGCCCTGATTGCCCCAGGCTATTGAACACAGGGCCCAGTGTTTTCCTGTAGGAGCTCTGCTTCCCCCAGTCACCAACAGGGTACTCCCATGAAGGAGCTGCCTCCCTTTTCCTGTGACAGGTATGGCACTTGTTAGTGAACTCAGAACCACAAATTTTTGCAACTTTCCAGAAACTCCAGAAATTTTGAAACATAGGCTTCTGACCTTTTTTTATATATATCAGACTTTTAAGGTGCAGTAACCTCTAGTTAAAATTTTTGAGGGGGGAGGGGGAAAAATTTAACACGTTTGTTCTTACAGATTCGACCCCACATCACAACTCTGCGTAAATACACCTATGGCAAACACATTCTGGCCAAGTTGGAAAAGTACTACCTGAAGAACAGTGCTGATCTGGGGCCAATCGGTGGACCGCCAAATGGGATGCTGTAAAAGACAAGAAGAGCTAGAAGAGAAGTTGAATTGTGAATGATCAAAACATACAACTTAACTATAAATGTTCTGATTTTTTTAAATCTATTTATTGACTTTGTTCATCCATTTGTAAAATTTTTATTCTTGTGTATATTTTTGGGGAGTGAATTATAAAAAAAAAAAAAAAAAAAAAAAAAAGAAGAGAGAGAAGAGCAAAGGGAAAAGGAAGGGAATGCGAGTTTCCAAGAACTCCTGTGGGGTGTGGTGTAGAGGGGCCAAAAAAAAAAGAAAAAATATCTCCAGCCCTGATCTGGAGACCTATCAGATTGGATGGCTGGCAAAGCACAGAATGCCTGTATATGATGTAATTGTATCAAAATAGCTGTCACATATTTTGTAAATTTTTACCTTGTAAAGTCACTGAAATAGTTTTTAAAGGGAAAAAGTACAGTATTCTTTTAATACACTGGCTTGCAATCTGGTAGGTCTACCCAGCATCATAGCACAACAGGTTTATAGAGTTGTATATAGAATTAATCCTTATTTTCCCCTTTTGTGTGAAGTCTTTTATACCAGATTACAATTGATCAGCTGCATAAGCATTATTTAACATGTTGAAAAGTTAAGTTGTATTTTGGTGGTTCACAACATACTATCCAAATAGTAAACAGGGCGCAGCAAATTAAAGTAGGGAGTAACAACAGTGGAAACTAAAGACTCGCTTTCATCACCTGCTGTGGATGCAGGTTTTTTTTAAAAAAGGTGCCCTAAGGTTTTCTCTAGCGATGTATTAAAAAAAAAAAAAATGCTGTATATACTTATATTTAATAGTTGTACAAGGTAGAGGGATTGATTGAAATGATGGTGGTGCTTCCATTCAGTAAAGTACACTGTTGGAAAAGGAGTGAACCCTGTATTAACTTTACAGTCAGTTTTATGATGCAGGAAGAGTAGAGATTTGTATTTTTTTATTTTGCATATAGAATTGTAAGGATTTGCAAGTGTTGAGCATTTAATTTGCTTTCTCACTGTAGATGCAAAAAATAGGTATTGATGAAAAGGGGCCACTGAAAAGTAAACTTGATAGCTCAACATTTAGCATGATTGACTAAATATTCAGATAGCTTTTTTGCTTCCTATAAATATATGCATTGTATACGTGTAGTTAATAGGTGTAAGTTTACAGTTTGAAAACAAATCTCTCATTTCGATGTTTATTACAAGCCTTGCTAATTTAGTAGTGATGCTTACCTTGGTTGTACAGATGTACATTTGTAAACCTTCATGCTGTAAATGTAATTTGTTTTACCCCTTTTTGGGACAAAAATTTGCATTTTCGTGTATATTCATACCCCCATTCCCTTTTCTCCCCCGGCATATAGTGTTGTATAATGTAAATTTATTTCAGCTAATGAAGAGTGATTTTTTTAAAATTCTATCTTTATATGGTTTCAGAAATACGAACCAGCTTTCTTTTTATCTATTGTGAGAAACCTTGTTTTGTTTATAACATAGCTGTTGATTCTGTTAATATGGACACTTCGGGAAATCAACCTGTTCAAATTTTAAGCCAGGATAATGAGCATAGTAAGAAATGGACTGAAATATTTGGTTATCACAGAAACCAATGCTTCTTCCATCTTAATAAATGTGGCATGTTTTGGGGTTTTTTTTTTTGTACAGAAGAGTACTGTATTTTTGAATAGCCTTCTCCCAGCGTAAAGCAAATATGTATGATACTGTCAATTTTTTTCTCTGGACATATGACATTGTAACAGTAACAAAGATGATGTACATTTACAAGCGGCCTTATGTACATTTCCCAATGATCTTTTTAAGGCAGAATTGTGACCATATGTGTATAATTAAATCCTTTTTAATCCTTTGCCTATTGAAATATTTTGGAAAAAGCTTACTTTGTATATTCAGTTTCTGAAAGATAAAGAAAGTGCTTTGTATGTTGTTGAAGTAAGTATTTTGTGTAAAACACTCATTTGAATGGCTTAACCTAAAGTTTTGATCAACAGGATAGCTTGAAAACAGTGTCCTGAGCACCGATCAAATAAAAGGCTATTGGAGTAGGGGTCTGCTCGTGAGGAAAGGAGATAGTAGTGGTACAAACAATGAAAGGAATTGTTGTGTTATTGTTATGTTGGCTTTTGCATAGACCTTATTAAAACGTACATCTGAGGCCCTGCTTGTTTTAGTGGTAGCATTAACTCATGAATGGGCAAATGGGAAGGTTTGTTCTGGCCTAATTCCAGTTTCTGAATCTGTCATCGAGTGCCTGCATTAAGTGATCAGGTGGGCCTCGTTATTTGAGTAAGCACAATTCTAATTGCCAAGTAGCTTTTGCATCGCAGCCCGCAGAATTCCTCTCGAGAGGTACAAAGCTGGGGTTTTCGGGGAGTCACCCAAAGGATGACCTTTGATCCACTTCCTTGGATGCAGTCGTTCTCCCCAGTGACTGTCTTTATCTGTGTACAGATGCTGTGTGGTGTCCTCCACAGAGCCGCCCTTCTTCTCAATATGTCAGACAGTAAGTGAGGCTTTCGGGGATGTCCAGGCAGAAGCTGATTATGTCCCGGTACTTGGCCCCTGTAGCACTCATGCCATGGTTGAATTTCAGCGGTCCTTTAACTGTCATCCTTTGTGCTTTCAGTATCTTGAACATAACCTCCCACTTGCTCTCCTAAAGCCGTTTTGCACATACTCCATCCAGGAACATGAAAAGCACTGGTTTTCCTTTCAACAGTTTTAGGCTTTGGGTAGAACCACTAGACTTTTTGCTTGAGTATTGCTTTTTGATATAGATTGTTTATGGACCAGTTTGATTAGGTTTGACTCCAGGTGGCTCATATTAAATAATGTAATGTTCACGTGTATATACTGTAAAATTCAAAATGAAAATGTGTGAATAACACTGTGTGAAATACATCTGGTCTTGTGTTTTTCCTGTAGGAAACCAGCTGTTCTTTAAGCTCTCAGTTGCACGACTTGTCTGCTCTCTGTGGAGCTCAGCTCTGGCGAGGTACTTGTTTCTAGAGATCTGATGGGAATCAGCCAGTTGTTGAAGAACCCCGTTATAAGATCATTGAGTTTCCAGAGGCCAGTTCTGAGCAGCTGAACCTTCGTACTGTCTTACAAAAAACCTTTACCCCTATATAGTAAAGGCTACAGCCTGATGGAGTCTTTGTATGCTGCTGGATCTGGGATGAGTTCTTGAGCATTTGAGAGGGCTGGGATTGTCATCTGTCTGTGGTATCCCTGGATCCACACTTGTTTCTGTTACTGTTCAGAATTTTCTCAAAGGACCACTTTATCTTAAGGTGTGGAGCGAAGTGGCCTGTCTGACTGCAGGGAATGGAGTCTGCTTTTGGGTGTTAAAACAACTCCCCAGAGTGGCCCCGTAGTGACAGAACATCCATAGTGCTAGTACCTGCTTCACTGACTGCTACATCCACTGAAGATTCTTCATCGGAGCAGGGGAAGATTGAGGATTCTGGGGTCAACGCTGAGATGTTTTAGAGTGCTGATCGCGATTCAGAACGGATTTAGTCACTCTTCCCGCTGCTCTAAGGAACAGAAGAGATGCTTGTAACTCACTGCGTAGAGGCACAGTGATGAGGCTGATCCTTCAATCAGTGTTTTTTTCAGGAAAATGTTTGATGTTCAACATAGTATTAACTTAGAAAAATGGGTGAGATGACAACAGCTCCCACCACGTCAGTCAGGGAATTAAAGCCAAGAGAACAATTTCAAAACCATTTTATGATCTAGTGACTGGTCTTTAAAATTGCAAAGTGTATCTAAGTCGTGTGCCTAGGGAGAAGCCCGGTCCTCACTCTGCAGAAAAGCAGTTTGCTGCTGACCAGTTGCACTCGGGTCAGCTGCGGTGCTCTAATGCTGCAGTTCACACAGACGGTGGCGGCTGGTTGTTGCGTGTCCTGAGAAGGGCAGGTTGGTTTGTAGCTTTGTTCAGTGATGATGCAGTTCTGCGTTGCTGCTTGAGGAAGAAAAGGGGAGAACTATATGCTGCATCTGATCTCAGCTGTCACGGCCCTGGTCCCCAGCCCACAACAATGCGGTAGGAACATCTGCCTGTTAACACCACGGTTCACATGGTACCGAGCTTCTAGGAGCGCTTGAAGCAGTCCCAAGGTCTCCTTAGTCCATGGTCAATGGCGATGTTTTGATCAGTGTGTGCTACAGGCAATGTTTCACTCTGCCTGAAAGAGTTTCTGTTTGTGGTGTTTCCTGTGGTTGTAAACCACTTCAGAAACACAGGCAAGCGCCTTTCAAGCACCTCTTGGTTTGGGGATGAGGAAACTTAGTTCCTGTCGGGGACAGCATATCCTTCTCAGGGCCCTGCTTGGTTCCTCAATGGCCAGTGTGCAGAACTGGTCTAGAGAGGTTTGGGAGAACTTAGCAAATGTAGATCCTGCCACCCAGGGACAGTCTGAGTGATGCTGGAGGATGAGCCTGGGGTGTCAGCACTCCTGTGTGGCAGGCCTCCCCCACGCCATCATCAGAAGGGGTTAGAAACCAGCACCGTTATCATGGAAAGACCGGTCATAGCTCACCTCCTCCCACGTGGGAGGCATGGAAGGATGTCCCACCAAGTGTTGATGGCACTCTAGAACCAATACTAGCTTTTCCCTGCTAGTGCAGCGCCCACATTAAGGAAAGGAGGAAACTGCTTTATCCACGGGAGTGAACTGAAACCTGATGTTATGCATCAAGTTTCAGAACGCAGTGGCTATCAGGAAGCTGCCACCCTGCTTCAGTAGGAAAGGCCAAGCTTAACCGAGCTGCTGGTGTTCTGCAGTGAGGTGGTGCAGGAATATTTCCTCCATCGGCCCGTCGGATGGAGCCCGCTCCTTTTGCATGCTAGCTCTGTGGTTAGGGAACTTGCCCAGCAAGTGAGATGCTTGAATTAGTTTCCTTTATAGGCCTCAGGGTTTTGAACCCACCTCCCTCACTTCACAGGAGCATGTCCTAACCACAAGGAGCTGGGCGGGTTCACTTTCTACTCCTGAGTTTGGGCTGGGCTTTTAGCACTGCCTGAACTGTTCATTGCATCACAAGCAGCACAAAATGGAGCATGACTCCTGGAGCATGCAGGTGGGAGTGGGTAGGTTCTGCTTTCCAGATCCTTGTCTCCACCTTGATTCTCCCAGGATCACTTAGTGCAAAAAAATTCTTGGGAGAGCATTCACCCATTGTTTACAAGTTGGAAAAGCTCCAGATGCTTTTAATGTAGCAGCTAAAATGTAAAGAGACTTATTCTGAAGACCTCCTTCATTTCACTGGTAAGAGCAAACGTAGGAATAAAGCGTTCACCCTCTCACCAGCATTAGTACCCTGGGCAGAAGAGGCCTTCTGCCTCTTCCTCCTCTGCTTGCACAGTACCTACACGGCCCTGAGGTGTCTGGATCTGTAAACGAGTCAGGGGCATGTTGTGGGTGACACAGCTGATGTACTAGACCACAGGATGGGGAGAAACCCCTTCCTAAGCCTAGCTGAGCAGCCCTAATGAGCTTCGCTTGAGCTTAAGACCTGCCTGGAGGGTTCAGATTTCCTGGCAGCTGCCAGCGCCGCAGCCCTTCCCCAGCTCGGCTGCCAGATCTTTCCCCAGCTGAACCGAAGGGGACAGGGAGGGAGACCGCCCTTCCCCGGCACAGCAGTGCTCAGTTGGTGGGGGCTGTTCAGGGAACACAGCCTGCTTGTCTCCTCATCCATCACAAGGCAGGTTCACGTGCTACAGTTCCATGGGTGCTCACTTTGGTGGCTACAGGTGGTATCCGCAGCAGTGCAGAGCTGCCGTGGTACTCGGCCACGGCAGAGGAGTGTTACTGGTGGGGAACTGGCCAAGCCTGCTGAGGTCCCTTTCCTTACAGGACAAGTTTGCTGTACCCTCTCAGACTGCCAGACTGCAGATTGCTCCTGTCAAAGAGCTCATCACAGTGTTAAGGCAGCAGAGCTGCTTCAGGTGTCACTTGGAGTAGGTCCCAAAATAAACTAAAATCCTCAAAGGATTTTACGCAACTGCTGACTGAGGGCCAATGGAAACTGCGGAAAAGGACACTGTTACGGCAAGAGCAACACACAGCAAGGTGGTGGCAGAAAGCATCAGCCAGCCTGACCAGCGAGGGAGAAGATGATAAAAAGCATGATCTCAGCTGTATTCTCTTCTCCCATGAGTGCAAACATAGGCACTCTATTCCTTGTCTACCTGAGGAGTACCAGAAGTTACAGGTTTCCTGGTGGGAATGAAGACATCTCTTTCCTCCCCCATATAATCCTTATCTCCCTTTCTCTAAGAGAGCTGAAATAACAGCATTAAAAGTATCTGCAATTCTCCCCCCACCTCACCTCCTCCTCAGTCAATCCAGGAGGAGAGGTTTCAGGAGACTGTTTTCAGGAGACCGTTTGCTCATACAAGTTAGGATCCTGACGAAGAATTCAGCCCAGTTGGTTCTTCATTGGACTACGCCTGGTGGGTCTGCCTCAGTGCTGTCCTCTGCTCCACAGCTTTGTATATGGACTCGCTTCCAGAGGCTGGTACAACAATTGGAGCCATTGCTCATTAAGCAAGGGTTACAGAGGGCTGGAGCTGAGCCGAAGAGCTGAGGATGAACAAACTCAGGTAAGCTGTAGAGTCAATTTCAACCCCCTGCATGGAGGCATGGGATGAATGGAGCTAAGTCCACGCCTGTCAGAGCTCCAGGCTATACACTGATCCCTTTCAACTGGGCCATTTGGCTCTCAAAAAGCCCTTTTGTTTGAAAACTATCTTAAGAACTCCAAAACTCACATGACATCTCCTATTTCCTTGAAATGTCAAGTGTCTCATGAGAACCAAGGGTTTGGAGTTATCCCAAGACTTCGCATCCTGCTGGGAAAGGATCTCTCATCCAGCCCTATCCCATGTGCCATCCTGTCCACCCATGGGGAACCAAAAGCCCAGAGATCTGAGCAGGGCATTAAAGGTCACTCACTCTACACTTCTGTGAAGTGCGGCAAGGCTGTCCCCTTTGAGAAGGGATACTCCCGCAAGGGCTGTGCAGCTACCCTCCACCAGCAAGGCTGATGGGGAGATACCCTCCCAGTTTAAAAACACTTCTGTTTAGGTGTAGACGCTTCTAGAAGACATATACACTGGGAACAGATTGTGTTGCCTGCTTAACTATCTGGTGCCATCTGAGAGACCCTTGGGCACCCGAGACACCTGAACAGGGTAGGTGAACATCCCCTAGGACCTTGCCTCAGCCTAGCCTCTAACTTCTGGTCCGGAAGGTCATCTAAGGCAGCGCTGGACACCTTCACGTAGACAATGGGTCTCTTCACCCAGAATGTACCAGAAATTGATAAGCAACTTTTAATAAATGAGTGCTTAAGATAGGGAGGGAGGGAACAGAAGGCAGGAATAGGCCCGAAGGGTTTGCAGGGGTTGAGAGTTTATATTGCAGAATAGGGTGGGATGAGAGATGGAGAAACACGGATCCACACACACATGCTCAAAGCTACTGTAACTGCCGTGTAATATACAACCATAAGGACTCTTTGAATTATAAATACTGGGAGAAGGGAAGGGGGAAGGGAGAAGGGGACACCTTGGGAACCTGATGGGTCTTAAAAAAAAAAATAAAAAAGATCATTATGCACAGCAAAACCTGTCCCCTCCTGTGCCCCCTGCTCTTCTCCCCCTGGCCTGCCTCCTGCCTGGGCAGATGTTCCCATGGTGGTGGTAACATGTGCTGACGGACAGGCAGCTCAAGCATAGCTCGGTCTCTGCTCCAGCCTTGCACCAGCTCCATCCACAGGACCGAGAAGCATAAACCTACCAGGGGAAGGGGTTACACCAATCCCACTTCTAGGTCGGGTGACAACAGGAGCTGGGCAAAGGCATTCTCCTGGTCCGGCATGAAGGATGAGACAGGATGGGTGGGGAATCAATGGGTGAATCAACTCTATGACAGCAAGAGCTGAGAGACACTCATAGCGCCTGGAGGGACGCGGCAGTGGAATGACTCTGCACTGAGACAGGCAGTATCTGCGGAAAGAGGTAAGTGGCCTAGAAATGCTAAATGAAGGATGATAATTACAGCAAGATGCATCTTTCTGGTTAATCAGGAAGAAAACCTGTGTGTTATATCATATCAAAGTCACGGCATCGTCTGGTAGCAAGAGTAAACAATAAAACCTGAAGTTAGCCCAAGGGCAGCATTCGCCAGAGACCCTCAGCGGGTCTGAGGTCCAGACCATGTCAGCTTCATGAAAAGAGAGAAAAATAACAGTATTTTTGACAATTTTTCTAATATCTAACTGGTTCTAACCAGCATTACTGAAATTGAGCTAAAACCTGTGGTGCAGCCTAACCCTCTTCTCATGATTACTCTGCTACGGCATCTGCTTCTTCCAAGACCACAGCTTTTTTTGCATACGTGGGAGTATTAAACCTGCCTTGGCAGGATTCCTGGAGCTCTACATGCTTGCTCAAATTCTCCGTGTAGCAGAAGCACCTAACACAAGTCACTTGGCCGTTGAAAGTGACAAAGTTGGAGTTTTACATGTTTCACGTGGACTGAATGCTTCTCTATTTTGGTTAAAACTCTTCAGTTTTCTCCTTCATTTGGGGCTTTTTAACCAGCAGTACATCACTGATTTATGCAAAACCTAATAGCTAACTTCAAGAGTACACTGGGTATTTGGTATGGTCAGAGAGAAACAGGCACCACATCGCACAAGGAGAACTTCCATTGAAGTTTTATGCAAGCTATTTGAGCCTGCAGGAGCCTGTATCACAAAACCAGGACAGTAGAGGAATACACAGAAAATACAGGAGTCCTTTGATAAGAGATTATACCTCGTTTGATCTGAAGTCTCCACCTCTCCCAGGCAAATAATGGGTCTCTGCGGCACCGCCACAGCCCAATGCAGGATTAAAACCGTACCTATTTTTACTCTCACAGCAGTCACTGAGGCACTAAAAAGGTGCTAAGTATCACCGCCCCTGTTTTGCAGGATGCCAGGCAGTTATAAAGGGTCCAACTTCTCCTCCACCGTCAGAGGGTTCACAGCTCAGGCATCCAACCTGTGAGTCTTGGTCTCAGCATTTTCCCAGCAAACGCACTGAGGAAAGCTCCTGTGGGACCACAGGATCCATGGAAACCCCCCTGGAAAAGCCAGGCTGGCTGCCAAAGAGAAAGTCAGCAGATACCAAGCAGGGGGGTGCCATGGAAATAGGGGGACTCTGTTCTACCTGTGCTTCTTTCCTTTTCTCCGAAGCTCCCAGCAGCACCCGCCTGTCTGTATGCTCCTGGGAATCATGATACCCTGCTCTCCACATGCCAGGGCAAACCCCATTCTGTGCTCAAATTATTTAGGGTCTCAGAGGTTGAGGGATCATGCACTGCAAACCAGTGTTAATCACTGCTAGGAAGTTGTCCTGAGTTAACCACATGGGTAAATCACAGAAGAGTCTCTCTCTGGGTGAGGAAAAAATAAAACAACAAACCCAACAAAAAAAAAAGTGGTTATTCAGGTGAGTGCTTTGAGAAATACCTGTCTAGTCCACAAGTCCCAAGACCAGTGGGCCAAAATTGTTGAACAGTGAAAGCACCAGCCAGTATTACAGCACACCACCTCACTAAGAGAGAGCGAGTCAGTCTTGTCTTTTGGGCAACATCTCTGTAACTTCAGCCAAACCCCACTGAGACTACTGGGAAACCCCTCCACAGATTTTGATGCACCAGCCCCCTGAAATCCAGTTCTGAGGCTCTCCGTAATGTGTGTGCAGGATCCTACAAGGCCCTCACACACAGCATCAAAGAAATGCAGCTGTTTTTATTACAGCTTGTTATGAAAAGTATCACAAAAGTGCCATGCCACTGCCAGCTGGGCTTTTGCCAAAGGAAGCTCTGCTAAACTAGGTCGAGAAATATTTGGTTAGTGGCACAGTCACGTTTACGTGTAGTTTTCGGTGTCCACCCAGAAGTTCTCATTAGCAGGACACAGGGAAAGGGGATGGAGAAGGAAAAAAGCTACCAAATTCTGGGGAGGGGCAGCCCAGCTGATTCAGTTGGCATCAGTAAAGCCAACATGGCAGCTCGGACCATTAGACGTAGCATTGTTTAAAAAGAAAGGAAAAAAAAAGCAAGGTCATCCCTTCCATTGGAGCCCGACACCGGGAAGAAGAAGAGATAAGAGCAGACATCCCCTCAGGCTAACTTCACACTCCACGCCTCGGCATGGGCCGGTGTGGGGGCGGGGTGGGGGCCTCCTTCCTCCTCTCACTTCCTGGGAGTGAAAGCCAGAAGGCAGACGGAGTTGCTCAGAGATGTCTGACTCACTGCAAAGGCGGCTGGACAGAACAAGCACAATCAGATATCACCCTGCAAGCGTTCTGGGTGGGTTCAGGTGATCCTGCTATAAATCACAGCCGGCATTCGAAAGGGTCAGAATCAATTATTTCTACATCAGTGCAAGAGGACATCCAGAACACACTGCACAGGATACACCAAGGCATGGGAAGAGGCGAGAAGAGAGTTAAGTGTATTCGGTGCCTCCTCCCTGAACAAAGAGTGACAGTCTTGGGAATCGGGAACTGCAGCACCTGGGTTCCCAGAACATAAGCCAAGCACAACAACTGGATGACAAATGTTGCACACCGTCAGGCAAGCTTTGGTAACGCAAGGCTGAAGGTCCAGGCTGCTTCCTCTGCAGGTTTGTTACACTCAGCATTGGTTTCAGGAATGGGTGATTTGCTCTTTTGTTACTGCATGGAGCTAGAAAGTGGCTGTGGTGCGAGCCGTGGGTAAGAGACGCACTGTTCAGAGAGATTTTGAAAGGGAAGGAGTAGAGAAGCTCCAGGCTAGCAGGCAAAGAAACTCTGCGAACCTTCCTGGTCTCTGCAATCTCCAAATAACCCACCAGCCACATTGTCCTAACCTCCTCCTGGCCCTCTCAGGACAAACAATCCTTCTTCTTCCATCCCTAGGTTTTAGACCACTGATCAAGGCCTCTCACTGCCAGCTCACCGTTCTGAAGCACCATCCATGGGAAAAACCCAGACATCAAAGGGAATGTCAGTGACGGTACTTCAAGCCTTTACCAGACACCATCACTTGTTTCGAGTCCATCTCCCACCTCACTCCAACTCGCTCCTGGGGCAGACTCAATCTGAACACATTTAACAAGTATTTAACACCCTGTAACTGCCCCACACATCTGAAGCCACCCTCTTTTCTCCCTGTCCTATTCAGCAATCACCACACAGATCCAGTGCTCTCACTCAAAGCCTTGTCTACATGTTTCAGCTGGGAAGTGAAACTCGTGAGGAGCTGTGGGCTCCCTGTTCTTATAATCCCTCTTTAGCAGATGGAGCTACCTAACAGGGGGGAAAAAAGAGTTTTCTCTCTCACACAAAAGCAACAACTGAGAAAACAGCAATCATCAGCAAAGAAGCCAACTATCTGAAGGCAACCAGCAATAGCGCCCATTAGCAGTGGGCTGTCAACTCCACCACCCGGTAGGCAGGCAACTGACAACTTAAAGCTATCTCAGTACTTGTGTATGCTCCAGCCTCCCACCGCATAGTAGGGAATATACTCTTATCCATCCCAAGGTGCCAGGCTGTAACATCCTCAAACAAGTTTGTCAGCTGAGGTGTGATGTGTGAACCTCTCCAGCTTGATGTCACGGTACAATCCAGCCCTTTTTAAGGAGCTCATAACAGAATCAGCTTTTTCTAGCCCCACCTCATCTGGTCACGGTCCGTTGATAAACCATCTAAGGACACATGGCACCAGACTTCAGGAGAAGAGGCAGTCATCTGCTCTGCGGGCTCCACCACTGCTGGCAGGCAAATGCAAGGTGAGGACACATGGTGACAATGGCCACATCCGTACACACTACTGGGAATACGTCCAACCCCTGGAAAGCCAAGCAAGCAGCTCCTGCTTCTGAACGACGCTCACATTCATTAGTGGGTAAGGAATGATGTTTTCTGCTGCAGAATGCAGTGAAGAATGCTGGTGGTTGCCCAAAAGTGATGGCAACTATCTCTGCTCTCCCCTTGCCTCGGGATGTGGCGGAAGCAGCAGGCTGGATTTCTCTCCTGTGGCTGTGTTTCCCCTCTTCCCATGGCAGGACACAGATCAAAACAGCCCCTTATCCCTGGGGAGTCTGAGTTCAATTGGGCTACGCTGCTGGAGGCCCTTGATCCAGTACTGGGAAATCCCCATAGCTTCACTGTGCTGGGCAGAGGCAACCAACTCCTATCATCCCCGGAGCTCAGGGCTGCCGAGAAACTCCTTTCCGTACAAGTCTCATCTGGCTTTTCAGCATGGAGCTCTTTTGACTGAAACCACAATTCTTAGCATGCTTCAGTGATCAAGCAGAGGGCATGAGAGTGTCACTGAAAACTCTTGGCTTCCAAACGCAGCATTGTTCTTCCCGTACCCCATTCACAGATCCCGACCAGAACATCCTGATCAAGCTCTAAATGTTTTCTAGCAAATCCATGAGAAGTACCACAGTACTATTTGATCTACTATCTCCCCACACACACATGCGCCCACAGTGGCATGAAACCCAAACTGTGCAACTCCACCAGTGCCTTGCCACTGCTCCCAGCCCTTCTGGAAGGGTTTCCTTCCTCCTCCATGGCTGAAAGAGTCCATCAGAGGCAGCCTTGGCCTCTGCTACACCAAAATCAGCTGAGAAGGCTGACCATGCCCAGTGTGCATTTTCTGATTCCCAGCGACACCATCACAGCTGGATGTTGCAACCTGCCCACCAAGCCCAAGCGTTGTTTTCAGCCTCACATTCTGCAGCACCCAGCATCAAGAATCTCTGTCACAAGCCTCATCCCAAAAGTCTCATCTCCAATGTTTCGGCTGAATCAAGTTCAAGAAGTTGCTCAGATAGGCTGCTCTCCCTGCACCCCTCAGCCACAGCCTGCTCTCCCACCTGGGAGATGCTGCTCTGGCACCGCCAGGCAACTGTGTGCCCCCATGACATCTGTTTTGCACCCTTTCCCCACCCTGCCTAGCCGTTCCGTGTGGCTGCCTCATGTGCCAGCAGCCATCTAGGCCATCGTGGGGAAAAGAACGTGGTGGCCATGGCTCATCTGAGCAGAAGGCGTCATCCCTAGGAAGGCTGCATGAGTAATTTAAGAGAGAGGGAAAGAAAGTAAGCTAATTAAAGACGTGATAAAATCACACTGAATATCCAATTAGGTCTATTAAGCCTTTGGGCCACAGCAGAGGGAAGGGATCTTGGGTCTGGCAGAGATGGGCCAACACCCACTGAGAGCCTCCCGAGTGACCAGGAAGTACCAGTTATGGCTTTTTTTTGGGTCATCCCCCATGAGCAGTCCTGGGGCAGCGTGGCCTCATGCCCGCAGGCTCAGCCACATCCGTCATCCATCCAGCTGCTCCACGGGCATGCAGTGCCCACCAGCCACGCAGCCAGTGTGCGCTCCGGCACCTCCCTGGAGGTGCAGTATTAGTTCTGAAAAACAGCCTTGTTTGCACACACATTTCATTGCCTTGTTTATAGGAAACACTTCAACATGCGCTGGCACGCACACACAAGAAAAAGGAACAGCCAGCTGAATGGACTGGAAGTGAACAGGAACCCCAGCCCTGACTCTGTAAGCAGGGTAATACAATTCAGATCATGGTTTATTTTTTGCGGGATGGTTCCCCGCCTCAGTCTTGCTCTCTACGATGAGATGTGCAAAGACCAACCCTCGGCAGTGCTGAGGAGAGCTCAAATTGGTTTTAACTCAAGAAGAAGGAGGAATTTGCAGGAGGGCGCTTCTTTTGAAGCAGCACTTTTTGCCGCAAACCTCTCACAGCATTTTACACTGCTATTCCGAGCTGCAGAACATCGGACGCAAAGGCGGCACGGGCAGAGAGTGCGGGGCCAGCCCCGGGGATCGCGGGCAAAAAGGAGAACACCCCACCACCCGAACGCTTATTTTTCTCGTGGAGAACCCCCCCGTCTGTAGGTGATCGGGAGCCTTGGCGCACAAGGGCTGTCCCGGGAGCGGTGCCTACTCGGGGAGCGGTGCCTGCCCGGCCCGGCCCGGCCCGGCTCAGCGGGA
>NW_010413933.1:0-24021 GCF_000710305.1 Buceros rhinoceros silvestris
GAGGGAAAGCCTGGGCGGTGCGTAACTGGGTCGTTGGTTCTGGGAGCTCCACCAAGACATGCATAGGAAGCCGACGGCCTTCGTCAGCCCCCTCTTGGGGAGCGACTGGATCCGGCCAGTCCCGCAGCCTCCGTGCAACACAGTGCAGAGCATCAGCAGCGCCTCGTGACGGTAACAGCCGTTGCCAGACCTGGCTCTGTCAGCCCTCTGACCTGACAAATCACATCTTGTGCTCTTCACCCCTGCCTAGAAATAGTGATAGTTTCTACCCCAGTAATTCTGGTTTTACTTTTTCTTTCAGAAAAGCTCAAATGCTTCAGAATATGGCAGACATCTAGGGAGATATGTGAAAATAGTTGGGGGGGGGGCTTGGTTATGTAATTATGGCAAACTATATTTGTTTGTTCATGAAAACTAACTGGTGTACCTGTGCTGCTGTAACATGCCCAGCTGCTGAACAGTCTCTTTTCTGTGGGGCATATCCAATCTGAGTTCATGCAAGATGGCAGATCCACGTCTGTATTCAGTCTCCACTACCTAGAGGACAGCCCGAGCTGGTCGGTGGTGTATATGCCAAGTAAGTCTTGGGGATCTTATGTGGTTCTGCTATAGTGTATTTATGCATATTTGTTTTAAAAAGCACATATTAGTATGTTAAAAGATCATCAAAATCCCTGAAGGGAGTTTCCAGTCATTTCCCATTATTCCTGTATGGCACAGTTACTAGCTTTACCGTTTGCTATAGTTAACAAAAGTGCTGCTGGAGTTACTTCTAATTCTGTTGGCTAATTTTTTATAAGGAAAAGCAGCCTAAGCACCTGGGATACTCATGTCTAATTGCAGTTGAAGGTGATGGTAACCAGTTCATTCTAACGATGGGGAACTGTCTTGAGAAACTGATTATGTCACACCACAAAATGCTGAATGCTACCAGTTCACGGATCTGTGAGCACTACTAGTTTAAAGGATAAGGCCAAAATTATTTTAAGAAATTATTCTACCTCAAAATTACCCTCATTCTAATTCTTTTTTCTCTCACCTACTTCACCACCACCCATTTAATGCTAACAATTTATTGTTTCAGTTTAAGTAACTTTGAGTGATTTACAGACTCATTGCTTAAGTGATTTCAGCTGAGAAAAAAAGAATGGTGGTTTTATATATATATACACACACATATGTTAAAAAGTGGAAGAAAAAAGAAGTCCTGAAGAAAATACTGTTGCATACATTCTGTTCTGCTGTCTGACAGCACTGAGGGAGAGATCACAGAATCATCTGGTTGGAAGAGACCTTTAAGATCATCGAGTCCAACCTTTCACCCTGCACTGCCAGGGTCCCTAATGAAGTTACAAAATACTTTGTTTAATGATATTAGTAATGGAAGTATCTCGGATATTAAGCCCAAATACTGTAGCTGTTACTTAGTTGCTTAACTAATGACAGGCCCTAACAGTAGACAATGTGACCACTCACCCCTGTAATTTTTAGTTTATTTCTGCTATAGAGGGGGAAAAAAACACAAACAAAAAAACCCCCAAAAAACCAAACCACAAAAAAAAACCCGTGAAGCATTTACATTGTTCATACTATGCTTTGTCCTGTTAATAATGAATTATGCCTTTGGTTATAGTTTGTATATAAGCAGAGGCATACTTGCATACTTCCATTTTTTAGTGAATGCTTCCTTTCGGAACGAATTTTTATGTGCTTGTGGCATCCACAAGATGGCACTCGATCTCTTTTCCAGTGTCTGCTGGTTCGGGCAGCGATTTCGGGCGCGTAGTTTACAATATTCGAACAGATCTTGAGAAACAGTAAGTCGGATAAATAAGTTGCTTAAGGACCTCACGGCTAGTAATTTCACAGAAGTCTTACTGACGACTTGTATCTCATTCTGTCAAATAGTTGTTAATGTTCATCCTTTTTCCGCAGTCGTGATGGGTTACTGTGATCCACAATAAAAGTTATTCATCCTGGATACTGGACATGTTTTTCTTTTGTAATAAGTTGTACTTAGTTCACCTTGGAGGGAGGATTTTGCATAAGTAGAACTTAATTGCCTGTATTCAATTCAAGCAGATATGTTTCTTTAAAAAATGTAGTTGAATTATAGTCACAAATGTGTATGCCAAGAAAAATAGCTTGGTAGCTTATACCTGCGTTTAGAAAACTCAGGCACTGAGTTCTGCTCTGTGCTAATGCTACATTTTTTTACATTGTTAGTGAAAAGTCTTCAAGTAGTTTTTCTACTGTACGTAATAGCCATATGAACCTAAAGAAAAGAGACCAAGTGTTGTGTGTCATCTGTGTAGGCTTTCTTTTTTTCCAGGAATAGCCTGCATTGACCCTCAGCTCTGTTGTCTTTGTAGAAAACTGAAACGGCCTTGTTAATTTTCAAGCTGCAAGGGAGAAAGTTTTTTTGACCTATGCAGTAGCATTAGAAAGAGAAGGTCAAAGTGGTAGCCCTAGTGACTCACATTTCAGGGAGAAGGAGGCAAAGGAAATGGCTGCAATATTTTCTTCTGCTTGCTTGTTATTATCTGTTAAATTCATTCTCTTCCTACCTCCCCTGGACTGTATCTCAATATGACAAGGAGGCCTGGAGCCACAGAGATTGCCGTTACAGCCATGTTCCCACACTACTTGTCCAAGCAAATAGGAAAGATTCTGGTGAAAATTTTCTCACTGTTAAAAAGAACCAGGTCTTTATAATAGTCCTGCCATCACCAATATGTGGTGTTGTCTCCCAAGCATATGCAGGGCATGTCTGCATTTGCTACAGCACTATTAGCTGTTTATACAACAGTACTGGGAGCTTGCAGAAGATATTGAGGAGTCTGTGATCTTAAGCCAGCCATGTCTGTTGGGCCTTGTACTTGAGGCCCATGCGTTCTCAGGAGTAAGGCCACCTGCAGGAGTGAGCTGTGCTGGCATGTGCAGTGCATTGGTGAGGTTGGGACAGAGATGATACTACAGCCTGTCAAGAACATTTATGATCCTCTTTGTTACACAAAAGAAATCTACCGCAGCATGGGAGGGAGGACAGAATCTGCACAGTGTGCTGTGGGGGAACTCCATCCAGGTCCCTCTGGTGCTGCACAAAAGCAGGGTACCCTGCATCTGAAGGGGCATAAGATTTAGTCACTACCTATATTCTTCTTTTTATTCTATTTTGTTAGAACAGCTGTTTTATTAAGCCATTTGTTGTTGGGCCTTTCTTGCAGAGATCCAGAAACAGCCCTGCACCATTTCTCTCTTTCTCACCTCCCCATCCACCCAAGCAGGGAAGAGCAGCTCTTCTTTCACTTAGAGAAGTACTGGAAAATATCAGTCCACGTATGTTACTCAAAGTTGACATAATACATCAGATCGCCCACAGCAGTGCCTGAAAATTCATATGTTCAGTTCCTGTATTTCTCTAGTTTCTTGGGAATAACATATAGGGTATTTTTATCAAGGTGGTAAATACATAAAGACCGCCCAGAAATTTTGTAAAAAAATAGATGACTTTGTGAAAAATGTACTGCTGATCCCAGTAACCCTGCTATTAAAAAAGAAATCCACGAAGATAAACACACTGCAAAACATCCCGGAAAAGGTCACCAAATGAAAATTCAGACATAACAGAAGTACTGCCAATTGTACAGAAAGCTGACAAAGTTGCACCGAATCACAAAAAAGAGTTATGTTGAAATCTGGGTAGATGCTGGAAGCTTGATGACCATGAAGGAGACAAGTAAAGAGAATCTAGTGCTATGTGCATTAATAATATTGAAAGGCTCTTTAGCTCCATGGTCGTACACTGGCATTAATTTGTTTGGATATGCTGGAAGAAAAGTGTTGATACTGTCACAGAAATAACGGCCTTTCTTGTTTCCTCCTCAAAGGGCTGTTGCACTAAAACAATGGGTCTCATCACACAGCCCATGGGAGTGGATGAGTCAGGTTGCCACCAGCCCAGGTTTTTTAATATTTAATCTTGTAACTATTTAAAGACATTTAAATTACTCATTTCTTTAAAACTGATGTTGCCATGAAAAACTCTCGATTACACACAGTTGGTTATAATAATTTTACTCCTAAGCATAAAATAAAGTAGTAGGCAATCTTTTCAGTCACACTCGCTGGTGCTTGTGTGCAGGTCTCATACATGCAGTATACTACAATCGTATGGGACCGTGTGTTAAAGCATATTCAGTTTGAAACACAGTCACCTGAAAAGTTAGAATTCAGTTCTTCATCTCAAAGCCTTATTTCTGTTTCCTTTTATTTTTCCAATTCTATTTTAGAAAAACTTAAAAATATGTTTGAAGGGTTTTTAAGTTAGTCCATGTTTTTAAAATGTCAAAGGCCATTAGTTTGTTTTGGCACTGTGGAAAAAATACAGAGCATGGCCAAAAACTTGTACAGGTAATTAGAATGTTTCATAACAGCCTCTCTTTCAGCAAAGCAGGCCTACGTGCAGTGCCTATACTCTAGCACTTGGTGGTATCGTCTGCCAAAATAATGTGTCCCTGGCTAACTACTGCATAGTTAAAATTTATGTGCCAGCAGGAGCTCTCAGTACAGTAAAGATCTTCGGTGTTATAAGGGGATCCCTCTATGAGGAGTCCCTGAGGTCAGCTATGTCTGGTCTCTTTTCTCACACTGGACCGTCAGTGATAAACTTTTTCCCTTCAGTGCGTATGCCGTGGGTGTGTCTCTCTGATCATTAGAGGAAGGCACAGGCCTTCTCAGCATGCTGCTTTTTACTTCAGAATACACTTAGCAGTACTTAGGCTTGGCATGTGGCAGTTTCTATTGGGATTAATGATTTGAGGCAAGCTTGCTTTGCATGTGTCTCATGTAGAAGTGCTCAGCATATTTGGCCTGTTTTCTTCATGGATCCTCTCAACCCTTATGCAGCTTCCCCATTCTGCACCTTCCCTTACTGTAAACAAGCCATCTAGTGTAAACTGCAGTGATACACATCCAGATAGAAACCCATCTGCCACAGCAGCATGCTTACATCTGTATATTAATGTTTTGCCACAAGTCATGCCTTCTGTAGGTAAGAAGGACAATCTCTGCAGGAGATTAGAAACTGTCATACTGTCTTTAGGTGGCCAGAACTCAGTGTGGGGCTTTTCTATTTGTACAGCATCTGCACATTAAGTCATGGGTACTCTGCAGGACAAATTCATACTGAGTGAGTAGCTTTTACATCAATCTAGTAGCTTAAAACCACCTTAAGACTAATGTAAGCTATATTCTAAAGCTCCTTCCTACTGCCAATGAGCATGGCTGCAGTGCAAACAAGAGCTGGAACTCTCCTCTGCCTTTTCTTCTTACTCTTGCAAAGTTTATTGAACCTGTGAAATAGGGAAACAGTGTGTTGTTGTAAAGAAAGCTTATTTTCTCAGAAAGAGGAAAATCTGTCCTATCTGCAGTATAGTGCCACAGAGGCAAGAGAAAGTGAGATTTACCATTAACATAGTCCCATTTAGCAGACAGGCTGTGACGTGTCACATATCCTCACTGCCATGTTAAATTCAAGTTTCTCTCTCTCCTTCTGCCCAGAGAGAAATGAGGACAGTAGAAATCACTCTGCACCGTAGCATGCAAAGGAAGTGATCCAGTCTAGATGTGCATGGGGAAAAGAAGGCCTGTAGAACCATCACTCAGTGCGTCTGCTTCCCAGGAGTTCTCCACAGTGCAGCTCCCAGCTCTAGGACAGGTGGGACAACTGTGGTAGCTGAACCTCTGTCTCCATTAAGTGCTGCATCCCACAATGACTACACAGGCAAGCAAGCACTTTTGCAAATCAATTCCTTCATTACTGAGCTCCAAGTCAAAGGCATCCTGCCACCCTCTGGCCCTTTCTGTTGCTCCTTCTGAGTTTCACAGTATCTTGTAGCACAGTTGTCTGAGAGGTGTTCAGTCCTGTCCTTAAAGCCTGTGAAGGCTCCAGCTGCACACTTAGGAATTTATTGTAATTAGCTAGCTCTACGACACAAGCTTTGCTCACTGCTCCTCTTAAGACTGATACAATGAGGGACATCTTCAAGAGAAGCACAGCCCAGGGAAAGTTAGATAATTAGGCAGAGGTGGAACTTCCCTCCAACCACAAACAAACCAAAAATAAATAGCTTTAGGATCTCCTTTCATCTACACTAGTAATTTAAACAAGCTAGGAAACATTCCTTCTCTTTCTCTGAAAAGGCAAATTCCTTTTCATTTCTGCTTTGCTTTACTTCAAATTAATGGTCCCTCTACTTCGCATATACCACACGCATTTTCTTCCAGAGTTGATCAGTTTGTGGACAATCTGCTTAAATCCTGTGTAATTTTCTGTTTGTATTTCACACTGGCCTAATAAAAGGTGTTACCTCTTGTCCTTTACCGTTTTCTCTGTCCTTAGACATCATGCCAACTCCAATGCTTTTATACTGTTTAAAAATAGACTTATATTTATGTTCCAAATAAAGTCTTAATTCCTTTAAATTCCTTTATATGCTACCCTGAACATTATTCTTGAATCCATGTTCTTCCCAATGCACTCAGATCTTTGAAAATCGGAGTGTTGTCATGGTTTACCAATGTATTGAAAAGTTTGTATTTTCGATCTTGTAAAAGATCCGAGTCATCACAGTCAGCAAGGAAGAGTTGGAGGGGTGTGGGGTGGTGCGGAAAGAGGAAGAGTTTCTTACTACTGGATAGCAAGATAAAACCATAAACACAGAGAAACTCTTTCTTGTTTCAAGCTTAAGAATCAGAAAACCAGTTCTACCATCAAGGCAATAGCCCTGGTCTAAGGCCACCATCAAGGCAATAGCCCTGGTCTAAGGCCACTGATAATAAGAAAAATCTTTCCATTGCTTTGGTTGATGTGTAAAAAAGCAGAAATGAAAAGGAATTTGCCTTTTTAGAGAAAGAGAAGGAATGTGCTTCCTCAGCACTTCTTAGAAGTCTGAGCCCCAATTAGGGCCTAGAGAGTTACAAAACCTAATCTGAAAAGGTAAACAACTCAAGGTTTTGTTTCAAGTAACGGAGTCCAGTGTATTAAAAAACCCTGACAATTAGAATACTTTTTGGGTGACAAACCCATCAGTTAATTGCTGAAAAGCTTTCTCAGGACCTCAGTTATGCTGAAGTACTTATCAGGACGATGAAACAGTCAGGCTTGTGCTACTCAGCACAGCACAGCTTATGATCAAGAGCTCACAAATGGGTTAGTTCAACGGTACATACACTTCCCAGAGTCATCAACCTGATTATAAACTGATGTTCATGGCAGGCTATAACTTCTGAATGATAGAAAGTAAAAACGTCTTTTTGGTTTTTATAACCACCTCAGGCCTACACAGCTTCCCAGCATGGCTCATCAGCCTGGCCTGAAAGAGCTCCCAGTGCAATTCCAGATACCTCACTGGTGAACTCAGTAGAGCCAGCTGTGCTTGATGGATTTTTTTCACGCATGTGAGGGAATAGAGACCTATGAAACTTGTTTTGATGGATATAAAACGCGTATGCCATGGAAAAAACTTTCAGCCTTTAGCAAAACTGGCTGAATTCAATATAACATTTGATAAACAAAACATCCTGTGATACATTTAATGGTAAAAGGAAAGACAGGAACATTACACACCTATTAGTTTGGAAAGCACAGGACTAAGTGGATCATACTACTGTTCTTTGCATAGTTTTCTTTTTCATTATATGAGTATATCACAGGTTCCCCTACAGCTAAGAAAGGGTCAGGAACAATGTCTGATGCCCAGGCCTTCCCATACAAAAGGTGATCTTCTGTCATTTGAGTTATAGGAATAATTATTGGTACAATAATTACTGGTTTTCAAAAATAAGAATGTCCTCTGCATGAGTAGTGTAGCTCTTCATAACACAATGCTGAAATACAGACTTTCTTGAGCAAAGAAATGTGTCTTTGGAGAAAAAAAATTCTCAGACCCTTTTAGAAAGTCAGAAAAGTGATGAAAAACTATGAAGCTATGGAAGGCAGTCTAGGATGGTCACAGTAAGACCTTAAAGGGACTTGCCTGAAAACCAAGATGAAAACTTGATCCTCTCAGCTAAATGTTTTTGTGCAGCAGAAGCTTTCCTGCATCTCCCTTGGCTTGGAGGCTGGTGAGTTCACTGAGACCACCATGCACCCACACTACCATGACATTGCCTGTGTGGGCCTGAAGAACAAAGAGTGCAGCACTGTGCTGCTTTCGTTGTGGTTTTTCGGAACCAAGAATTCAGCAGAGGGAAACAGGAGGGTTTAGCAATTTGTTCATAGTGAAAAAAGCAATCACTTGTAATAAGTAATAAACTGCTAAGTCAGAAACTGGGAAGCTGTGGTGAGGCCAGATTATTTGTCCTGCATAGAGGTTAAATTATTGCCCCAAATTCCTGGAAGTGTTTTATCTAGTCCCCTTTAAAAGGATGGTAGATTTTTATGACAAAACCCTTGAGAAAAATGTGAAAGCTGAAGCAGAGAAGAGCCTGAGTCCTCTCTTAGTTAACCTGTGTAAGAGGTGAGTTACTATGGCATATGCCCAGCTTTGCAGGGGGCCAGAATTGTTCTGGTCAAGCTGTCCCCTTGTTGTGCTACCTGTAACCACCAGCAGTGAGGGTGGCTCTTGACGTAACCAAGGGAGGCAGAGGCAGGACCTGGTCCCACCTGAGAATTCAAACTCTCAGGAGTAATGAAGAACTGTACCACAATTTAAAAATATCAAGTCATTTTCATGCTGATTATAGAGTCCCGTTAGGAGGTGCCTACAGATAATTTGAGAGCTGTGGGTTGTTTGGCAATGGAAAGGAAACAAGAAAAATTTTGAATGCGCTGCATTCCAGAGCAGATGAAGGCATTCCCAGGAGTACTCAATCAGTATTCCTGCTCAGTACTTTCCCTCAAGGGAGATAAATGTGCCACAGTAAAAAATGTTTAGAAGCATGTTGCATGGCCCTGTAAAAGAGATTTGGATTGTTGGAGAAAACAAGAAAGACAATTAACAACCACATTGAGTATAAAACAGATAAGCCTTTACTGCATTAGATGTCTGCCAATACTGGGAGGAGAGAGAAAGAAAAGAAGAAATAAAGAGGAAAGAAAAAAAGAAAACACTGAAAAAAATCTTGGATTAAGAAATAAGGAATCTTGTATGACAAAATGACAGTAATTAGCACATGTAGGCAGAAAACTACACAGAAAAGGTCAAAGTGTTAGTGCTGTTTTCCACACTTAGAATGAAGGGTGTCCTGATGCAGAATTAGACATCCTCTAGCTAATGCAGTCCTTAAACAGCTGACACCAGCTGGACTACAAAGATGCCCCATGCTGAAAAACTGTAACCTGAGGCTTAATTCTGGGCTAGGGAGTTTCACTGACAAATGTGGGCATGAACGTGTTTCTGTAGGATCATCTAGACCTCTGCTCTGACACAGTAAAAATTACTATACTAACACTTATCTTTTGCAAATTGTAGCCAGAGGAAAATAGACTCAGCTGACATATAAACGGTTCAATCTCTTTCTTGTCATAAGTATTTAGCAGAGAGAAAAAGCACTGTGTATACACAACACAGTCTTGAGAAATGCTATTGTTCTCACAAGCCCAAGAATGTTTAGAGAACTGTTTGTATTCTTACACCCTTTGTACACATGTGACACTTCCTGCTTTTGCAATGTAACAGCAGTGTGAGCAGCTATTGAGAACACTGCAAGAAAAGTTAGCTCCTCAAAACTCTTGAGAATTTCCGTGCTAAAAAGGTGAGAGGGCAAAAAGCGCATAAACTTGACAATCATGATGACAGAACAAGTTATTTTTCCACAGAAAATTATACCAGTAATTCAGAAACACAATGTATTGAGATGAAAAATACATGGCTACCTTCCTCCTTCTTACTCCCTACTCCCTCCACATCCAGCAAATGGCTAGGGCAGCATCCCAAGACTCAACCAGGAACTCAGAGAAGCGTCATGCACAGCACCGCACTACACAGAGATATTTCCTTAGTTTCCTTGTCTCCAGGCTCTCTTATTCCTCCACTCAGGTGGGAGAGGAAGAAGTTAGTCTTGCAGCAACAAAAATACATGAGGCATCAACTAACCACTTATTATGGTAGAAATCTGGTAACAAGAAGGGTGCTCTTCCCCCCCACAGTGCAGCACTGCACAACAGGACTGCGCACCCTGCTCAGGGAGCCTCTGCCATGGCACACAGGAGAATGAACAGTACGAGCATCACTGCAGCTCCTATAGGGCAGCTCCTGCAGGGCAGCTCCTATTCACACAGCAAAGCCCGCAAAACGGAGCTTCACCTGCACTTTTTTCCCTTGCATTACTTTGGTGTGCCGCCACACACACAACTACTCAGTTCAAAGCAAAATAGATTATCTCATTCATGTTAGTGATGCAAGTTTTAAGAGAGCACGGTTTTCCATGTGCTCACCTGGAAAACTGCAACCTTTGCATTTCTAGGGTTTGTTTCTTCTACAAGCCTCGTGCCTACTCTCCAAGTTAAAAGCAATCACTGGGCCCTTCAAAATCTTTTCTCCCTTAGGAGAAAGTCTTTACCCAGAATATACATTTTCTGTAGATTTCCCATCTTAACAGGGGTATGAAAGCTAGCTTTTTAATTACTGTGTTTTATTTTTTTGCTGCCTCCAGGTATCTCAGCAGAATGTGCTGGAAACAGAGGCTTGTGCTCCAAAAGCAGGAGTGCCCTAGCTCTGCCTCAGCTGGTCCATGCAGAGGACAAGGAGCAAAGACACCTACAAACCTGTTCAACACAGAGGAAACAGAAGGAACCCAGGTTTTCTCCTCTTCATACAATAACTTTTATACTGCTTGAAAACAATGGATCAACCAAGCTACCTGATAATGTCGTAATGTTCTCTCTCAAAATACAGATTTTGGTATGTCATTGACCTATGGTGTGCTGGGCATGACTCCATGCTTACCTGTCAAAGTAATTCATAGCCTAGTGGGCACAGCCAGCTGCGTACAGAACACAGCAGAAACATCACCAGCGCTGCTATGTCTCATTAATATCAGTAATGTGCTCTGACATGGATCTACTGTTACCATTTCCAGACACCCTTATCTCTAACAGGATGTGCAAGAATAGGAGACATTCTAAGATGTTGCTTACAAATCATCACAAGGTTTGGAAAGAGGGGGTTATTTATTCTGCCAAAACACAAATTAGACATATAACTGAAACAAAGTAAGTTATTCAGTACTTCTGCCAGGTAATTAAATTGTTTTGTCTTGTACACTTGGTGATTTGAATGGAATAATTGTTGAGAAAATGCCTTAGATTCAGTGGATTTTATGCATTTATATGAATAATGTGATCATCCACAGTTGCAGATCAGTTAGTAATAAAAATATAACGTAAGAACCCTCATGGTTTGGGGGCATAAGTCAGATTGCTGATTAAGGCGACTTGAAATAGGTTGCTCCAAAAATATCCATGCTGATATGTCCCTCTGAGATATTTGAAGCATTTCTTGATCAGAGTTTAAACAGTCATCTGATCCAATACAGTACTTTCTGTGGCCTAGATTTTTACTCATGCTGCCAAACAATTGCATTTGTGGTATTTGTTCAAAAAAACGAATCATAATGTAAGGCTACTCCTAAAATCCTTTCCTTCACATATCATCTTGATAACATCTTTTGGCATAACATCTGGATTACAGCATTTGGCAAATAAAGTAATATTGTAAATACTTTTTTATTATTATTATTTATAACTCACTTTTGTCTTAACAAGAATAGGTAAGTTACCCTTGAAATTGCCTGATCTAAATTTTTCTTTATCTGAGCCATTCTTAAGGCTTATAGAACATTCAGAGTTTCTTTTAATCCAATCTAATTTACAAACATAACATTAGCATTTCTCAATTTTTATATTAAAAGTCATCTTCTTTTTTTATTTAGACCAAAAAATTTATAAAATATTTTTGTTGCAAGCACAAAATACATTTTCCTCCTGAGTTCAAGGAACACAATCCTTTGGATAGTTTGTAATTGACCGCTTTTGAAAGATGTGAAATTATGAATGAATATAATGTTGGGCTTTGGGGGACGGAGGGTGGAGGTCTTTCCTAGAAATACCACTGTGTAGATGTATTTCTTGCCTCAGCAGGGTGTTTATTTTAAAACCAATAACCACTGGAATAGTAAGTAATACAAATTCCTAATGCTGATTTTTAAAAAATACTTTTCCCCCTGTAGAAATAGCCTTTTGGAGGCCTGATGGGAAAAAGCCCTCAACTGCGCATCTTGATAGACATGATCTGGGCATCAGGCCCAGCTTTGCTTTCACGGAAAGAAAGAGCCGCTCACCTGCTGTATTTGCTTGGCACCTACACAGCTAGGGTAGTTAATGCCTGGCAAGCTTAACAGTCCTGTAAAATATGACACCCTTGTCCCCAGGTCAAGTGGTGTATTTAATGAAGGCTTGCTGGTCCCTGGTGATCTCTCTCAAGGAAGCAGACCTGAACCCACTGAAAAAGGCTTAGACTTGCTGAGCTAATCATTTTGGTAGCAAATTTTAAGGCACATCCAACTTCGATTCACGTGCAATTCTTGCATTCTGTAGTCATAATGTACTCCTGTGTTAGACAAATTACATTCCCCCTCAATCTGGGGATTGGCTGCTTTTGCCGATGACAAGCAGTGCCACTGGTGAGTTCTTCCATGTCAGGCATTGCTTTCCCCATCACCCACCCTGTGACTTGATTTGCCTCAACAATGGCAATCATCTACTAACATGAAATTTTGAAATTAAACTTACTCTAGATCATCACAACATGTTTGCAACTTCAGTATTTGAAAGCTCAATTTGAATACAACTCAACTGAAATCGGTTCAGCCAACAAGGAGAGGTGGTCTGCTGGGCCTCATATTCACCAACAATGAGGGACTTGTTGGAAATGTGAAGGTCAAAGACAGCCTTGGCTGCAGTGACCATGAGATTGTGGAGCTCAGACTCCTGAGAGCAGTGAGGAGGGTAAAAACCAAGATCACAACCCTGGATTTCAGGAAAGCAGACTCTGGCCTCTTCAAAGATCTGCTTGGAAGAGACTCATGGTATAAGGTCCTGGAGGGAAAAGGGCCCAAGAAAGCTAGCTAATATTCAAGATACACCTCCTCCAAGCTCAAGAGCAGTCCATCGCGACAAATAGGAAGTCAGGCAAAAAATACCAAGAGTACTGCATGGATGATCAAGGTACTCCTGGCCAAACTCAAGCACAGAAAGGAAGCATACGGAAGCTGGAAATAAGGATAGGTAACCTTGGAGGAGTATGGAAACACTGTCCAAACATCCAGGGAGGAAGTTAGCAAAGCTGATGCCCAAATGGAATTTGATTAAGCCAGGGTGTCAAAGACAATGAGAAGGATGTCATAAGTACATAGTTGACAAAAAGACTAGGGAAAATGTGGGCCCGATTGCTCAACAATACAAGGGACGTGTTTATGCAGGGCATGAAAAAGACTGAAGTGCTGAATGCCTTCTTTGCCTTAGTGTTTACTAGCAAGGCTGGCCTTCAGGAATCCTAGGCCACAGGGACCATGGGGAAAGTCTGGAGCATGGAAGATGTACCTTGATGGAAGAGGATCAGGTTCAGCCTGGAAAAGAGAAATCTGAGGGGGAATCTCATAAATGTATGTAAATGTCAGAAGGGAGGGTGCAAAGAAGACAGCCAGGCTCATTTCAGTCATGCCCAGTGACAGGTCGAGAGGTAATGACAAACAGAAACATAGAAGGGTCCCTCTAAAAATCCAGAAACAGTTTTTGACTGTGAGGGTGACTGAGCACTGGCAGAGGTTGCTAAAGGAGGCTACAGCCTTTGAGATATACAGAAGCCATGCGGACATGGTCCTGTGCAACCATGGTCCTGTGCAACCATCTCTAGGTGACCCTGCTTGAGCACAGGGGTTGGACCTGATGACATTCAGAGATCCCTTTCAGCATCAGCCAGTCTTTGAGTCTCTCATTCCGTGAAATACAATGTATAGTTTTTAACCTTCTCCCAATCTAATTAAATGGTTTTTGTTACAAGACCAAAATAGGACTCGGCTCTCTCATGAGACTACTTCCCTGGAAAGCAGGAAAAAACTGCTTGGAAAGACAGAACTTCTCTCAGGCTCTGTTGGTAATTTTGCTTCTCAGCTAAAACAAGAAAGTACAGTGCTGTGACTATAAAGAGTAAAAAAGAAAAGTAAAGATAAATATTAGGACATCAATGTAGATCTAAATGATGCTAGGCTGAAAGTTTATCCGGATTTGTGTCTTAACCAAAGCAGCCCTTTCTTCCCATTTCTAAACTGCATGAGCCGTGAAGACACAGTGCTTTCCCTGAGAAAAGCAGTGAAGCAGATGACATCATATGTAGGTTTTTGAGGGTGTTAAGAGATATTCTGTAGTTTGCACTCTACAGAGTAGGATACATCTATATATTAGCAGGGGATTTGTAATTGCAAGATGCGCGCAAGAATAAGCAATCAAATAAGAAATACTGTTGAGCTAATGAGGGTTAATGACAGAAGAAATTGTCTTATGTTAATTTCATGGCAATTTTAAACTTTTAAGAAAGGTTTGAACATTTTACAGCAGAAAGGCTCATTACTTTAGCACATGAATAAGTTAAAACTAGTGGCAAACAAAGGTCGATTTTATTAATAAGCCATAAATAGTATGACCACCTACCTATTCGGGTACAGATTTGTTTAGGAAAAAGAAACATATTTTCCTTGCTCTATACATACAGCTTTTATGAGGCAAAATTTTCATTGGAAATTATGACCTAACATATTTCCTTATTTTTCCTTATTTTACTTATTCAGATCTTGATGTGAGCATGTATAAAATTCTCCCTTAGATAGGATATCACAAAGGTCATTAAGATCAGCAAGTTCCTTAGGCAGATATTTTCTGGCTAATATTCTAGCACAAAATGACGTCAATTAAATTCCATTTTTATTTGGTCTGTGCGATAAGCAATGAGATAAGTTCTCAGTAGGAAATGCGGACAAACTTTATACTCACCACCATGTATCGAGTTTTACTCTTTGGCTAACGCATCAGAACTAGTTATTGTACCTGTTAAACTCAGTAGCAGCATGAATGTTATTTAAACATGTTGTGTTTTGAGAAAATGGCTGAGATCTTCAGTCATGGCTTTTTTAAATAGTTCATGTTTGTGATGAACAACTTTTCTTTTGAAAAAGACAATGCAAAATCCTCCACAAAGTAAACAGAAAAAAAAAATAATTCCCCCTCTCCCATGCTTTCTCTGTATCCTTCTCTCCCTAACTAGAAACTATAGGTTAAATACAGAAGAAATGTCACTTTGAACAGGGAATTATTTTGCAGAGAATCCCTTCTTTCCACAGGTAGTAAGCATACCTACAAATGTAACATGTTTGGAAAGTGCTGTATTTTTAATTATAAAGTACAAGGTTATTCTTTGTGGCATTTTAATAGGTACTAGTAATATGTTGTGCCTGCTTCACACTTGTGAAATTTTAGGTGCAACACATAAGAAAAAGAGTAATAGAAATACTTGCCATGCTTCCTAAATTGTGTATTATGCTCTTTGTTCAAAGATCTCCAGCTGTGACAAAGCAGAAGGCCATGCAGGCAGCAGATGGACTATTTCCTGAAATTGCCACAGTGCCCAAAGAACAAAGGGCATGGCCATTCCTTCTAAACCACCCATGCCACAGGGAGGGCTGCACTTCAGTCCCCATGCCCCAGCTCATCTACAGTGTTCCTTGGATACCTCTGGCTATCCAGCCCAGCTAAATGATGCGGTGGCTGGGAACACCTTATGATCCCCCTTTTCTCTGAGAAATTATTTCCTAAATGTGTTGTTCTCACAACTCTATAGAAGGGTCACTATTTGTCTGATTAGGAGGATAAAATGGGCAAGTAACAATGTCTTCTGGTTAGAAGCAGCCCTGAATCTCGATCAGATTGTTAGGGAAGCAGATCTACAGGAAGCCCAAAGAGTTTTGATTTGGTTCGTTCCAAAGTCAGTGAAATAGTTTGTTTTCCCCATCAATTTCAGAATTTGAGAATGATCTGAGACTGCTAAATAAACTGGCAAGTGTGGGAGCCAGAGCCACTGCTGAAGTTTAATCATATTCACATGAGCATTCACCGGAACCTGGCAACTTGCCACCATACATCTGCTTGTTTATTTTATTCATCTTTTTCCATATTTGGAGGTTTGAAAGAGATTAATAAAAGTTAGCCAGTTTCTACTTTGTACTCTAGCTCTGTTCACAAAAATACTGTATATGCCACTTAAAAATAAACTGTGAAAAAAGCTTATGCCAACTTCCTTTCCTTCCTTGAGATGGTCCTGAAAACCCATCTGTTCTGGGAAGTGCTCAGCTTGTGAGCAGATGCCTCCTTGGATTTTGCTTTATTTGCCTCTGTGCCTTAAATTGGAAGTTCCTTGCACAGCAGGTCTGCTAACCACTTGTATGCTTCCTTTATTGGAGATGGCTGTGTTGACACTAAAACCACTATGAGTACTGTCTTGTTCTGTGTCAGAGATAAGGTAACAACACACAGTAAAACTGCCAAATAGCCTGCACCACCATGCTTCTTGTACTGTGACTTTCCAGCAATCAAATCGCAGCAATCATGCTCCTGTAATGGCAGTGGTGAACGCAGTTATGACACCAGTGATAGTAATGACAGTATCCGAGATATTTCTTTTTTCTGCAGCAGAAAGCAGTAGCAGTTAATCTGGCAGTTTCTTATTGAGCAGTTTCCATTTAAGTTGTCCCACATCTTACTTAGGCAGGATAAGGCACTGTTTTGCTCAACACATGAGGTAGCTTAGTAATTAGAAAACAGGGAAAAAAGTCACAAGGGCCTAAGTCCTGTGCTTGTTGAAGTGAAAGCAAATACCCTACTGGTTTTAATGGAGGGACATAAAGCCTGTGGAATGCAACCTACGACTTTGAAACAAATTCATTAATAATAGGCATTCAGCTGTTTCTCTCTCCTCAGACCTGCATCAGAATTCTCTTCAGCCATGTGACAGGGCAGAATGTCAAGCCTTTTTCATCGTAATGTTAGAATTTTTTGGACATTGGGGGCACTGGTTACCAAAATCTGTATGAGTTTCCAGTGGTGTGGTTATGGCTTTGATCATGGCATCATCTAATGTAACATTACATCTTCCTTGCCTGTGTTTCCCATGGCACATAGGAAAAGGAACAGCCGACCTGAGCTAGCAAGAGAGTCTAACAGAGAAAATATCCAGTGTTTAAATCAAATACTCGATTAAATGTAATGTTTTAAACAATGGAGGAATACTGTACCAAAGTGTGAAGCAGATTCCTGCAGGACATACCTAAAGTATATATTCCATATATGGAAGCAGGTAAAGGACGTAGCTGTTTACAAGACAGATCAGAGATATTACTCCAGTCATCTGATTGTATTTCCCATTAGATAAGACAAACACTTTCACTCTATAATAACTACATTAAAGCCTGGAGTACAGAGTGACACTTTAGACAATTCAGTGTAATTGCAAAAAACCTTGCAGCAGCAAGATACCTCTCTGTTGACAGCAAGAAAGATGTAACAGACACTTAATATTGTATAAACCTCCTAAGAAGAATGTTTGATGATTCTCAACAAGCTATTTAACATGTGGATGTTAAGTCTCTGCATCAGACAGGATGTCTTCTGTACAAGGGAAAGGGGTGGTTGTGCATCATGTTCTTGGAATAATTTATAAACTGGAAGGGTTATAACTGCTTTACAGATTGCAGGTTGACTCTGTTCTTTTGATAAATCCTGACATGTTCTATCCATTTCCGTCACACTCCTGAGGCTCTTGGTGACCACACAGTTGGTGACCACACAGTAGCGGTTCTACTTGAGAAACATACTTTGCTACAACTATATACATCTCCTTCTGTGTTAGTCAAGGCTTGACTGAGAAAGGTACAAGCTTATGCTCCTTATGCTACCTGCAGACAAACTTTTGCTGCTTATCTTTTTACCCATGAAAGCATCACATCTTCAGAAGCAGTAACATCTTGGTCTCAGTGTCGTGCTAATCTGCTCCTTTTAAGCCATGCTGGAGTGCTGCCCACTAGAACAGGAGTTTGGTCCCCTCTTGCAGACTCTAGCCCAGACTACTGCCTGTGTTCCCCAGCAGGTACATGCTGGTTTAGAAATACTCAGCACACACAGTCACAGCTTCACACGCTTGCCTGTCAGCCTTTTCGATCCAAGTAAGAAAAATCTTCTGAGCATGAACAATGTGTGGCATTGTAATTTCTCCCACACCTCATTTCTCCTGCATACTTCTCCTCCACCTCTTTGTACAGTGCCACATAGAACAAAAGTTCTGTGAGGATTTTACATAGGCTCAGCATCCCAGGGGAACACCTGCTGTTTTGTTCGTGAAGCTTCAGCGCACACCATGCAGAACATCCTGCACAGTCTATTCTATAGTCTATTGTACAAATCTCATTCTTACACACTCAGGAACTGGTGTGTGTGTTTAGGGGCGAGATCTTACCTCAGGCATCCAAGCGCTGCAAAATGAAATGAATCACTGCACTAAAAATTTCCATCCTTCTCAGTCGCTCTCTGTTCAGGTAACCAGACTACATGAGGACTATTCCAGAAATGTTCTCTCTAAAAAGATTAAGAGTTTCAAATTGTGTAGCAGCCTCTGCTGATAAGTTGCACCTGATGACTGGGATACTAGACTGGGATGCTTTTCCAGAAGACATTAAATTATGCTTATATTGACAGTAAAAGTGGATGTGTTCCCAGCTACATTTACTTTCTGTGTTAGGAAAATGACACTCACCTCTCTGCCAAAACTTTGCCCTGCCAGAAAAGCTGATTCTCTCCTTTGTGGCATTCAGTACCCTTCTTATTAATATTTGACAATCATGAGATTTATTGGAAAATGTATTAGACAAAATATTTCAGGAACACTGCACTCTCTATCAACTAGCAAAATTACTCTATGACAATTATGCTTGCTGAGCATTTGGGAAATGTAATATGGCATCGATACTTTTTAAATTTTTATCCAAAACTGAGGGAGAAGAGAAATATAAGCTCTGAGTATCTCAAAGCTGCCTTTATTTTCATAAATATTTTCTGTTTTTCCAAGGTTAAGTTTCCAAGGTTAAGTTTCTTCTGATAGGCTAGAGTGCCTTCTAGGTACTTCCGTGCGCCTGTGCAAAGCAGGGTGTAAAGGCCACCTCGTTCAAACATGTTCTCTTCATAGTTGTCTTACATGCAGCTTATGACCCCAAGAAGACACAAGTTACAGCCCAGAGTTATTTCCTGGGATACCAAAATACCGTGATTTTCAAGTTGCTCTTCAAATTAAGAATTTGAGATTATGTGTTTACCTCTACGTGTAGCAGTGAAACACCGGTCTGATTAAAAGGGCATTAGTTTGAGATGAGTTCATTTTGTTTGTACTGGTAAGCAGAGGGAAAAAGCTATTTTTTGAGGTTCTGTCCTCTGATGTAACATGTACCTTCCCTTTACTTTGCTGCGAGTGCCATGTATATATCAAACAGAAAAATCTGACCTTTGCTTTTTTGAAGAATCAATCTCAAAATTGTTTGTTTTGCCTTGTATACATGTCATTACTTGGAAACTCTGTATGATACTGTAAACTGATAGTGTTTTACCCATCTGAAAACAGCTCTGGGCTGCACACACATATCGTTAATGAGCACCTGCCACCTAATAACAACCAACTGTGTATCTGAGGAAAAAAAAAAAAAGAGACGTGAAAGTACGGAGAAACATTTCCCATGGCCTTCAAACAATTTAGCAGAGAAATCAGTTTTTAAACTTCATTTGAACTTTGCCCAGGTTTTGAAAAGAGCACCTCTTGGCCTTCAAGGTCTGAGCTGAGACTTCTGGGAGAACTCCCCCGCTGTCAAAATGCAGCTGGAATGAAATTCTCTCTGCACTAAGGAGGACATAGCATCAGCGCCATTAAGATTCTGGCTAATTATATAATCACATACCTCTTAAATGAAGACAAGTCTCATACTGGCTGTAGGTACAAGTTTACACGTACAAGATGATGGGGTTCAAGCCTTTAATCAGATTACTGGCAAAAATCATTCCGGCCTTTCCAGTTCCTTTTCAATTTTCCTAATTTATTTGCACCTGTCTAGCTACTGTATTTGTCCTATGTGAGGCCTAGGCATTCAGAAACAAAGGGGTTTTTCCCCTTTGTCATGTTAATTTGAACTTAATAATACCTGCGAATTTGTGGAGGTATGAAACAGTAGGCTGAAATCGTCCCAGCTTCTCTGTAGTTGAGGAGCTGAGGGATGGATGCACTATGCTGTGGATATCAAGGACAAAGATAGACTGCTTCTGCTTTTATTTTTCCCTATCAACATACCTATATTTCTTTCTCTTCTTCTACTTCCATTTCACTTTCCTTATTACTACTTTTTCTCCTATTTGCCTTAATTCTCCTGTCAATTTCCCTTTTGTTTATAACTCAGTTCTGTCCAATATTCAGGGCCAGTACTATAAAACGTGGGTTAATAATGCAATAGGATAAAACTGGCATCCAGACAAATGACTATTTTAATTTTGTTTTAAATAACAATCCATTAAAAACTCTTAAATTTTCACATTCTTTCTATAACAACATAAAGCAGCAATAGAAGATAAAATGTGTACGCATTTTAAAAATTCCTACACGAGTTCTTTGTCAAAAGATTCGTCTTACATTGAGTGAGCTTTTAAGATGGTCCTAAGGCCAGATTTCCTTGATTCTTTCATGTATGACCAGCAGATAGGTGACGGGAGCATATGGCAGAGAACTGGATTTCTTGTGGAATAGAACGGTGGCCTGAGCTCACTTCTTGAGGCACTTTGAAAGGTTAGGTGACTTGAATTGCTGCCTGAAGTTAGACTCTTAATGAAGAGAGGATGTAGCCCATATTTCTTCCCAAAAGATTATTTAGACAATTAGTGCAGATGAGGACTTAGCAAAAGTAAGCTTGTTAGGAAGGACTCTGTTGAGGAGGGTCAACGAAGAGTCTTTTTTTGGTGGTTATGACTTTGCATGTCACACTGATTTGTTCTTTAGTATTTTCTTTACAAAGTGACAGTGCATTTCTGCAAGAATAGCTGCTGCAGCTAGTAACTTCTTGACTGCTTGGCATGTGTGCTTTGTTGCTTCTGCATTCTTAAGGAGACAATATGGGGATGATGCTAACTACACTCACAGGACATTTGCGTACTCTGTGTGCTCAGATGAAGGCTGCTTCCTGAAAACTTGCTATTGGTGTAAAATTCTTTAGGAAGCACAGTTGCAAGCATTATTCTGCTTCTTCAGTTGTGCAGCCTAAGACTTAATAGCTGCTATATAATCAAAAGGAATTTTGCCCAAAACTAAAGACTATAGCACTATTTGCATGCTTTCGCAGGGTTGTCTCAATCCACCTAACACTTCATGTTAGTGTATATGCTCTTTTCTTAATCTAATTGTAAGAGTCTCTCCTCAACATATACACATCCCTCCTCATGGGGAATTCTCTTGACCTCTTTCTTCTTAATTCAAATGATCAGAAATACTCGCAATTAATGAGGTCACGGTTTATTAATGGGATATAATTTCTTTCTAGCTCAGCAGTTAAAATCCATTCCTAAACATGTAATAGCTTTTGATTACTACATGAATGGACATTATTTGTACGTATTCTGATTCTTCATGTAAAGACACTGTATGGAAAACTCCTAGTCCTTTGTTCAGTTTAAATTATTAGTTCATTACTCAAAATACTTAAATCCTCAAGGCTGATAACACTAAGGCAGAGTTAAGTACTGTACTGGTGTACAGTACTCTGACTCTCTTTAATGTGTCATTTTTGCCTGGAACAATGCAAAGTTCTACTTCTGACTGTGTAAAGCCTGCAGGTGCCTTCAGTTCTAAACATTATATAACAATTTTTGTCCACTATTTTTCTGAAATTGCATCAAATGGAAACTTACTGAGTGCTTGAATTGCAATCTTGTAAATTTAGCCTTCAAAGACTTATTTGATGACTAATGTCTCTCACAGAAGACGACTGGAGAATGGAAGAAAATGTATTTATAGATTATAGTAATCAGTGTTCTTAGTTCTGTATTCAAGACTTTCAGCTGTGACAAAGTCCATAATAAGGCTATGTTTTGGATTTTGCATTTGAGTCTCTGGTTTGTCTTAAAGTTGAAAAAAAAAGCAACTTGTGCAGGTGCTTGGCTAATAAAAAAAAATCTAGAGCAAATTGATCATTGCTTATATTTGCTACATTTATATTGGGTTTGGTAGCTTCACAGAACTACATTTGCTTTTGGGTTTGATCCTACCAAAATGACCAAGAATTTTCCTATCAATTTCAACAGCAGCAGGACCAAATCCTTAGTGGCCTAGAAAAAGTCCACCGGGAGAATAAAAAACTTTCCACACTTCTCAAATCTTCTTCATATTTTTTTTAAGTTCTTTCTGTTTTGCAATAAATGTGTGCCACATAACATTGCTCCAGCCCCACTCCCTTAGACATTTGCTGAAAAACTTGGAAGACACTGATTTCATTAAGCCAGGCTCTCCAAGAATTTGTCAGTGCGCCAAATGTGAACTGTCACCAAAAACATTCTATCCACCAAACAAACTGCTGACTCAAAATGTGTCAGACTGCACTGAGGGTATGCAAAAGTAATGTTTTTATTTAACATGGTGATGCAATTCAAACACAGTTAAGAAGCCGAGTTTACAAATTATAATAATTTCACAATTGCTGTGAAAGTGAAATAACTAATAACAAGGTCGAAGAAACAATCCAAACCGCTTAAGCCATTGCTTACTTCATCAGTTGCTTTTGAAATATAAAATGCTCATAAATAAGTTTATATCAGTGCTCTGGCTCTGCTTATATTTTTTTACCTTCAGTTGAGTGTTGAGTTTTATTGACTTCCTGCGCTAAGGGACTATCATAAAATATTTAAGTACTGACTATATGAAATAAAATAAACTACCTAAAAAATACAATTAAAATAAATTGATGCTCTGAAATACACTGTAGTAAATTTGTAGATGACAAGGCTAAATTCCTGTTGCATTTATCACTACAGAACTGAGAGTAAAATATCTCATCCCTTCCCTGAAAAGATCAGACTTGGTATTAAATGGCTAGTAGCTTAAGGGTACGTAAATATGGAAATTCAATCTTGGGAACACTGACCTAAAATAAGTAAACTAATAACTTTAGGAAAAAAATGACCAACTCCATGCCCTGTTTTTCATTGCCTGGGATGCATGTTTCAGCTATACAGTGATATTAATTTATAAACTTGAAGACTGGATTTAAAATAATCGGTTTTCCTATGGATTTCACTTGGTGCACATGGGTATACAATTTACTGATAAGATCCCCGCAAAAGGAAAACAGCTATTGTTAGACATGTTAACTGCTCTGTCTAATGTTTTAATTATTTCAAGGTTAAGCAACTCAAAATTTCTCTACTGTTCTGGGAACACAATCAACAATGCTAAAGAACCTAACATAAAGTACATGGCAAAAGGTTCTCTACAGTTCTGTGAACACAATCAACAATGCTAAAGAACCTAACATAATGTTAAGTACATGAAAGAAGGTTAAATAATGATCAGTTTTGATTCATTGTCCCATTTGAATGAACACCAGATCAGAGCAAGATGATGATCTGTAACCCAGACAAACAAACAAACAGAAATAGATCTTTTTCTTATATCCATATTACTACAGATTCGGCAACCCTGTGTGTAGAAGGCTGCACACTGTTGAACTTCAGGAAATGATGTTTCAAGTAATAGAGCAGTGCATGTTCTCTTCGCCTTTCGGAAGAACAGGGGTGCTGCACCATTGCAACTTGTTTTCACAGCTGTCTGGGCAAGAACTTCATCTTTTTGTATGAATTCCAGCTTTTATACAGTGCCTGGCATTTCGCAGCAGGAA
>NW_010413933.1:24132-29106 GCF_000710305.1 Buceros rhinoceros silvestris
GGAATTTTCAGACAAATTTTGTAGGACTTTTCTTAAGGGGAAGCTGACAAACTATTTTTAATAGTAAAGCAATAAGCACTTGGGCTTCCGATTATGAAGATCACTGTAAGTGGGAAAGTAAAATACTGACAGGAAGTGTTTCTAATTCCAACATTCAAATAAGGAAATCACAATGAAAAAGCCCCTGACTAGTTTCCATTTTGCTGTTGATCACTGCTCCAGCCAGAAAGCCAATGTGGTTTATGAAGTTTAAGTAAAAAAAATAAACTTGCACACCTTTAACCTGCTAGAGAATAGAATATGAGTGTTTTATAGAATAGGCAAAAATTGCAGGAATCCATATCACCTAGCTTTAAGAGACTGTATTTTCACAAATCAAAACAAAACCTGAATTCTCTGGTTTTATTCACAGCTAAAAATAGAATGCAAGGGGAAACTGAGGAGAATACATGTATCAACTGAGAAAATTAAAAAAATTAAGGAGAGAAAAAAGAATTAAAATAGAAATAATTGCAAAAACTGAAATACTGATGATAAATACAAAAAACCCCCAGTGATGTAAGGCTGTCAAGTTTTTATGTACATCTCTCAAAGTATTTTTACTGATACTTAATTCTTCCGTGCTCTGTATGTGGGAGTGGTAGTGTGGTTTTGTTTCAAAGACTTGTCTTCCATTTCCCACAGCTACAAAAATTACTCCATTCTCTGTTTCATAAAAGCAGTTACAATTCAAGAGAGAAACGTCAAGAATCTATAGGCACATAGGATGAGAAGCTTAACATTATTTTAGACTCACTGAACACAGGTAATAAATTCATCACGGTTTATCCAAGCAAGTAAAATAGCTATGAGACCTGTCCTGAGATACTGGCCTGAATTCAGGTGTGCTTCTCCCCTTGTTTGTCCACTGTAGGAAGCCAACTTCACCCCACTGGGAAAAGAATATCTTTAGACTACCCATGTACAAAAGCTCTTGCAAATTCAGGCTTTAGCAATGTAGTAGCAGATCAGAAGCAAAGTTTGGATTTATCTTGATTGTGCAAAATTTCTGTAATTAGTAATGTTGGTCATTTGATCATAAAGACAATCGTATTCCTCCTGGACAATTATAAATCTTGTCTGAAAAACTCCTGCGGTCCCATGAATGGGGTTAGAGCGTGTATCTCTGTGACAGATCCACAGCAAGTTACTGGGGCTGTAAAAACAGACGGGAAATCATGATGAGCTTTGAAAATCATCATATGTTATTATGAAGCAGAAAATGGCCCTTTCATTGCTAATAGAACTCAGTCCTAGTTAGTCACTTTGTTAGGAAAGAATTTCTGGAGCAAAATAACCTTGCCTTGAGGTACTTATGGACACCCCAATTCTCATCTGGCTGAGCCCATACATGTATTTACAGGAAATACTCAGTAGAAAGGTGAAAACTACTGTAACCAAGAGAGTAGCAACTGAGAGAGCTCTGTTATTTTAGTTTTTTGCAGCTTAAGAAAGTCAGACACCTCAAACATATATGTGAAAGAAACAGGTTTTCTATTCCTTACAAATTTCATTAAAAATTGTCTCCTTCTACCCTGGTGGCTCTTTTCTCCTGATGGTATAATGTACATCAAATGACAACAGCCTTTCTTTTAATGCATAACAAACTTGAATGAGGTTTGGAAAGCAAGAGCACTAACAAGAATGTGATTCTATCATATTTTTTCTCTCCCATCTCTGCAATAAATGGGGCAGATATTGGATCCTTAATAGCCAGATGGTTTTAGGTGAAGGGCATTCAGCTTTTACAGATATAGAGACCTATTTCCTATCAAATTTTCCTGACCTCTTCTTCAAATTCATCTTTCCAGCAACACTGGAACCTTTCTCCAAATTTCAATGCAATCAAAAAAACAGCTATTTGGCTTTTTATGTTAAAGTTGTTCCTAAATAACATTTGACCAGTATACAGTGATAACAGAGCAAAGCTCAGCAGAAATGTTGAGTCAGAAATTACACTGTTATCTACAGCAAAACTAGTGGGTGAAAGAAAAAATTTTCTTCAAACAATCCTATATAGCCATGTTTTCAGGAGATAAACCCAGTCAGAAGCATGATAAACGTTAGCAGTTATGTCATACATTTAGCTCAGGAACATACAGTCAAAAACTTTATCTATAGCTCTTTGATGACCTCTGCATAGGAACACCTCTTCTTCAGCACGATGTCTTATTGCCTTTGACAGTCTTCTGCTCAGACATCAAAAGCTAAATGCAGAGACCTCACTGAGGGAGTGAACACTGGCAAAAACTTTTGGAGCACCATGATAGATCTGTTGCTTCTCTGTTTTTAAAGGTTTTCCAGATACACATTTTCAGTGGATGCAGTCTCGAGAAGATTCAGACATTTCAAAAGAAACTCTGAGTATGTTGGGTTTTGAAGGTGGAGGAGAAGGAATTCTGAACACCTTACAAGCTTCTGTTTCATGTGCTTCTCCTTTCATTTGTTCTGTGTTATGCATATTATTTTGTTCTTTCTTTTGTGACTGGCAACAGTCACTAAATTTTTTTTAGCATTTTCCACTAAGAGGAAATTCACAGTAGTGCACGCTTACTCATGTCAGACTTAGAAGCAGCAGCATGTTAACTGTGGAACATTTGCTTAATTTGCTCACACAGCTTAATACAGCATCTCATATAGCATTAGAAAGTCGCAGTCTAATTATCACCACTTAGAAGTAGTGCTAAAAGACACTGTTTTTGGAGCCCTAGCTGTGTAACTGTTAGTATCACCCTTTCTCTGGCCCAGTTAAGTTGCTAATGGTCCCAGAGTTCTCTTCAGTATATTTGCATAGCACTGCACTGTGCCCTATAGACAGGCCATAGGGGCTAGACTTAGCACAAGGATAGTATATACTAGCATCTGCTTTTTTTTTTATGATGATGTGATACTACAGTACAAAGAGAAATATGCTGGAACTCTGTTTCTGTGCAGTTATAACGGAATGTGTCTGGAAAAAACATGTGGGCTTGGTCTCTACCTGCATCCAGCAGTGGAGGTTTTCCGGAGTTTAGAGCTCCCATTTAGCTAGGGAATAAACCCATGTTTTCTTGACCAGTGACTAACTACTCATGACCTACACTTTGAAAAGATTTCTGAAATAAGTGCAATAAAACTCACATGTAACTGTTTGCACGTGCAAAAGCCAGATGCAATTTCTTGGTTTGAAATCCTAAGCTATCACACTGATACATACACTTCTGAATACTCTTAGAAACAAAAGCTTCTCTTCTCCAGTGATGTATGTGAGCACAGATATACAACCACGTGCACAGCACCTCAAGAGCAGGATTTTGTCAGTAAAAGGGGACCAAAACCCATTCAAAATGCACTGCACCTCATGGTTAAATTCCCTGACATGATCCTGAGTACATTTTTCTCTAAAGATGAGATACTTTTTAAAAGGAAAAACATAAAATAGCACTGAAAGACTTAAGAACAATTGGTTCATTATCAGAGGGGGCAGAATCCTAAGCATAGGAGAAGGCATCTCTCTACACGGAAGATGTCTCACTGGCATTAGATTTCCCTGACAGGCAATCTTGCTCTACCAGGCAATGATCTGGGAGTTTGGTAGTCTATTGTTAGAGAAATTGGAGTCGTGCACTCAGACCAGAGCGTACTTTGATTCAGTATCTGAAAGCAAAGGCACAGTTTCGAGAAGGAGAAAGCCACAAAAGCCAGCTGAAGTGTGCAGGGTGCATGCAACAGGCATTTTTGTGTGCAATTATTGATTTTGTAGAACTTAAAGATACCTACATTTATAGTAGTCTGTGTTCAAACAGAATTTTCATTTTCCAGGTTGCTTCAGATATGAAGGAGAGTTCTTGTACTCCAGTAACAGAGCTTATTGTAAATTAATGAGTGTATCATCAGTGAACATGTAAAATCTTTACAAATCCAATCTCACTTTAAATTTGATGTTTCCTTAAAAGGGTGAGTTCAAAATATCCTTTTATCTACAATGACATCTCTATAGTCATTGCAATGTTATTTTAAAAGCATGAAACTAGAAGACTAGTCAATAAAAATGTTCAGACATGTCTGAAGATTTTGAACCAGTTTGCATCTATATTGCCTATGCAGTAAAATCAACAGGAAAATAAACACTATTTTAGAATTTCTCCATGACGGTTATTCCTAAGGATCACTTCAGATATATGTCCTAAACTGGGAAACACAATCAATGTCAAGTAGTTTTTGACAGCTAGAAGAGCTCAACACTGCTCAGGTTTCAAGTGAATATGTGGCAAAACTTAATTTAGTCAATTAATTTAGTTAATAAATTGCTAAAACTTTGCATGCTTTCTGGTTGGCAGTGCTGGCTCTTTAATTCACTCAGATACTTCTCTCTCTTTTCACTTTTAGACAACCTTTTTTCTCTCACATGCAATTTCCCTTGCGGACTTGGCTTAGACCATGTAATCGCCTTCAGAAAACCAGGGAATAATGACAACGCTCAGACTGGAAGTCCTGTCTACATGTTGTCAGCACCTGCAGCCTCTGAGTTACAAGGGCAACCAAAGAAACCCAGCTTATTGCAGAACTGTTCACTAACTTGGAGAAATGCAAGGGTATGTGGGTGGCTCAGAGGATGCAGCCATGAATGAGGAATCGCGAAAGACTGAATTTATTTGTAAACTTAACTGAACTGCAGAAAGTCAATCAGGGAGGAGACAGTTTCCCATATTTCACTGGTTCCAGAAAAGTGCACCTGTTCTGTCAGAATAATATCAGCAGTACAAAGACCACAGTTTTACTCTAAGGAAGGGATCAAGATGACTGATTTGCCGACTTGTAGGCAAATGGCTGAATTAGCATGGCTCATATGAGTATCGGCATGAAGGTCTCTCTGATTTCTAGAGCATAGCTGAGTAACTAGTTCTGCTCAATTATCTCCGTTGCTTATGGAGCAGCAAAAAAGAAGATGGGGTG
>NW_010413933.1:29240-32430 GCF_000710305.1 Buceros rhinoceros silvestris
GGGAGGGTGGGGTGGTGAGGAAGGGGAATACGCAATCACTTCTTAGAATTGGTTCTTAAAAGCATTCAGAGTCCTTTTATAAGGCCTTCTCTCCTGCCCTTACTTTCAACAAACAATACTCAGGCTTAGCAAGGACCTGCTGATATGCCTTAGCTCCCATCTCCTTGATATTATGTAAGAATATGAAAAGTTTATGATATCTGCAACTGCTAGACAGAAATGAGAAACTGTCCTTGAATATTCAAACAAATATGAGACCAATAAATTTTAATTTCCTGTAAAGTGCATCCTTAACGAGCATGCTTAATATTATTTTAATACATATCCTTTTTTTATTATTTTCACAGGATGATCAAATCAGTAGAACTGGAAAACAGTCTGAGTTTGTTTTTTTTTAATATAACCTTACATATTCTTCAAAGATATGGTGGGAGAGGAACGCAGGAGAGGGAACAGAATTGCTTATTTTAATTAAGAGAAGAAATAGAACTCTTTGTAGTTCTGTGTATTTCTGGAAAAAAAAAAATTTCTCCAGATTAACATATCACAGAATTGTCAGTCTTGTTGTCAGTCTTGAGACAGTTTTGTTTTAACTTCTGGGATGGATTTGATGCAAAAGGCTTTGTAACCCAAAAGTTCCTATGTTGCTCTTTTTTTTTTTTTTTTGAATACTGAGGAAAGCAAATCTGTGTGCAACTTTACTTCAAAAACCGGTCCATGTTTACTGGATATGTAAAAAGCAAAGGAACATATATAATGTGGGCCTAAAATACTATCGAAGCATGATGCTGCACTCCGTATGCTGGGCTTACTCTGTTGGTAGCTCACTGGATTTCAAGACAAAAAAAAGAATTACTTTGACCATCTGATCTCACTCCTCTGTTGGACACAACTGGAACTCACATAAGCACTCTGCAGTGACTGAGCGCTCTATACTGCCGTCTTTATGCAAATGCTTTGACAATGTGAAGATGCAATAAAAAAGGTAAATGTTCTGCATTGGCAAAACTATCCAGCTGCAACTGCTGATGGTTCCCGCAAACCTGTGCACCACTGGTTCTCCCAGTAGTATAAACTTTTTCTGGGACAGGCAAGGCACACAAATACATACAGTCAAGAATGGAGGAAAGGTGAAAAACTCATCAGCCTGAAGCTAATTCATATAAAGTGTCTGGAAGAGTCTGAGCCAGCTAAGTGAGTTTATACCAGATCATCACTCTATCACAGCACATTTTATCTGGAACTATGAGTCTTAAAAATTACTTTAGTGTATTGTCAATACATTACTTCAGTCACCTGTTTATAGAACTACATGATAGTATTTCTCTCATCTCAGACATATTGTAAACGAAGTACCTAGGCTGTGAGATATTATAATAATCTGAAGCCATGAAGATAAATGCCCTCCACATAAACATCATCATCAATGCTATACGAATAGAAAAAATGTGTCAGACTACCACTTATGGCTCCAGATTTTCTGCAGTTACCTCACTAGCTCATATGGTGTAAGAAGCATAAAGTGTTAGCATGGAATTCAGTGCAGGGCAATCTACCAAAAGGATAATTGCAGATCATTAGTTTGTAAGGAGCAATCTACTACCACAGCTCTTACCAGGCTGGTTTTCACATATGTGTGCAGGATGCTGATGTCAAACCCCAGGGCACTTAGCTACCAGCCTGGCAGCATGAGGAGAAGAAAACGACCACTGAGATTCATAAATGGTCATTTATTGACAGTTTTCTTACATCATATAGCACTGTTACTCAGTGCACGCAAGAGTGGAAAGGAAAACATTCAGGTACCTGCTTGGTTCATCTTCACAAGGAAGAAACAAGGCAAGAATCCTCTTGTACTTTAAGATATTCTTTCACAGGAAGAGAAATCAGGAGTTTTGTCTGCTCTTCTTCTCGGGTCTGGAACATGGTGTTGCCTGTTCGACACATATCACCAGTGTCACTGCTATCTGCAGTTACTAAAATGTCCTTTGCAAGGTTCTGTAAGACAGAACTGTAAGTTCAGTCTTGCTGGTTGATGTGAAATGTTAACGTGAAGCAGTCCATCCTAAAGATCTGAAAGGAAATTTTGAGAAGCCCTGACAGTATTAGATTATTGTGTCATCTTCCAAATACTCATATCACCAAAAGCTAGTTAATGCTGCAGATTTTGAATACATTAAGGAAATGTCATCCACTCTAAAGGGTCAGACCTGAGGCAGACGGCATATCTTACTGTGGTGTATATGAGCCACTGTACTAATACTGGTGTGAAAAGCAGAAACCGAAGCATCAGGAGATGAGACCAGAAGCTAGTTTACCAGAGATCTTTCTTACACCTCTGACCTAGGGTACCCATTGTCATTTAAATGGCGTGACTATTGCACACTGATTTGAGTAAACATACAATGTAGTTGCTCTGCTATCGTTTGTTATAAATACCATGGCAGATAAAAAACAGAGTGAAGTAAGGACCTTGAACAAAATGGAAGTAACATGTTAGAATGCTGTGAGATTTCTTTAACACGCACACACATACAATAGTTCCTTCCGTGCTCGGAATTCAATGTGCATGAGTCAGCGTATCCGATATCAGTAATTACAGATATAAATGCACAGCTCGAGCAGTGAGCAGCCAGAGCCACCTGTGCAGCCCTGGATCACGTAGCAGGGGTGCAGGCCCAGCACCCTAAGAAGATCTCAAGCCGCTGTTAGAGAAGACATTCTCTTGAACGCAGCAGCATTATGGATGACATCCTCCCAACCCCTACTTTTCCTCAGCCGGAAATCTTTGCACATTTATTCTCCAAGCTTCCTTTCCACATTCACTCATCTACACTGATCCTTCCTCACCGTCCTCCTTCTCAGTACTTCCCTGAGGCCTGCAAACCTCAAACATGTAAAGTACATGACATTGGGGGAATTAACAACTTAGATTCTCAGCCTTCTCACTGTAGACAGGAGTGCCCAGGCAGATGCTGCTGTAGTAGTTCCTGTGCCGTCCTGCTCAGGGTGTACATGTTTCCTGGTGGCCAGCCCAAAAGCGGTTCTACGCAAGAAGCAGTACTCAAGAGCTCACTTGAATGTATGAATGAATGAATGAATGAGGGCAATCCTGGAGAAAGGGCCAGGTCACCAGGTGATGAGCCTTCGGTGCAGGCTGACAGGCTCGGCCCAAAGGGCCGCTGGCCGG
>NW_010413933.1:32523-32812 GCF_000710305.1 Buceros rhinoceros silvestris
GTGGTTGGCCTTCGGTGCAGGCTGACAGGCGCGGCCCAAAGGCCCGCTGGCCGGGGAGGCTGAATCTCCCCTGATAAAAACGGGCCAACAGCTGCTGTCAGTGCGCCACCTCGGCCTGGCTCGTCAAAGCAGCAGGTAGCCCTGCATCACCCCTCGCTGCTGCGTTTCCTGGGGTCCCGGGGCCCCCAACCACCAGCTCACCCGCCACCGCGGTGCCTCAAACAACCTCCTGCGCCCCAAACAACCTTCAGAGCGCCCAGAAACACTGGTCAAGAAGCGGCGAACGACA
>NW_010413934.1:0-1629 GCF_000710305.1 Buceros rhinoceros silvestris
ACAGAGGGAAGCAGCCCGAGCAGCCCCAGGGCGTTTCTGACTGTAGTTTTTCTGACCGTAGCTGAACTCATCTCAACCCTGGTGCTCAAAGCCAGGTTTACGTAAGAGTGTAAAATCCTGCTGAGAAGGGCTTTTTGTCTTCGCACAATACAACAGTTTTGACATTGCTGAGCTTTAGGATTTGGAAATCCTCTTGCAGAGTTCAGACCTGGCTTAGAAATGGATCTGAAGCCTTTCGTCTGCTGTTGCTCCCCGTGAGTCTGCACCTTTAGGTACACAACTTTTCATCATTGTCACGAAAATGAGTTTGGTGTAATTGAGTTATAAAACTAATTCTCTGCTGGAAAAATTAGTCCAAGAAAAATGGATGATGACACTGGGCAGAGAGCTGACGACATGCAGCGGTAGGTGCCCTCAGGAGGAGAGGCTGGGTGCCCAGCAGCAGCTGGTGCCCGAGGCCGGGTGCCCAGCACAGGCTGGTGCCAGAGGCTGGTGAAATTTTTCACTGCTGAGAAAGGTTCCACTGTGAGGACTTACTTACCTGAGCATCCCTGCTGCGCCCTGAGCTCGGGGACAGACCCGTCCCCAACTCCCCAGGAACCTGCCTGCCTGACACCTTGATTGCAAAAAGAGACTGAACCAATTTGAGGTCTTTCCTGAGTGTGGAAATTTTTCACTGCTGAGAAAGGTTCCACTGTGAGGACTTACTTACCTGAGCATCCCTGCTGCGCCCTGAGCTCGGGGACAGACCCGTCCCCAACTCCCCAGGAACCTGCCTGCCTGACACCTTGATTGCAAAAAGAGACTGAACCAATTTGAGGTCTTTCCTGGTGTCATCTATTGGTTACAACCAATTCTTGACAGCTCTCATTTTCACAGACGAGCGCCTCGTGGCTGAAGCACGATTTGCATGAATCTATTCTAATCACTTCCTGTGCAACCTTTAACGCAGGAAGTTTCCGTTTGAGCTCTCCTCCGCTCAGATTTCAGAAAGAGCACCTGGGGTTCAGAGGCGCTGGGGCACAACAGCGATTTGGAAGTCAGTGAGGTACATTGTTAGAGCTCAGCAATCCCAGCTCATCCCAGAAACAGGACGAGACCGCCCAGGGGGGTGTTTGTGGGGTGTTTGTGGGTGCTGGTTTGCAGGGTGTTCACAGGGTGACTGCAGAGCTCCAAAGGTGCCTCTGTCATTAACTCTCTGCTCCCCAATTTCTGCCCCACGGGTTTCCAGAAGCAGCTCGTGCAGGTGCCTGGCTGCCCCACGCACGGGCATCAGAGCAGCTCTGGAGCAGGATCCACGCAAGCTGGGGTCACCCTGGGAGATGCAATGCCGCCCGAAAGCCGGGGCAGGATGACGGGCACGGTGGGACTGGAGATGAATGTCCCTGCCGATGCATGTGGCCAGGAGGGATTACATGTCACTTGAACACCCCGAGAAAAACTGTGGATCATGTCAACTAACTACAACCAGGCATTTCCTTTTAGTCATAATCAATGGATAATTGGAAGATAAATACCTTCTGACTATGAAAAAATGTACCTTGGGATTCTTCTTCCATTTAAAATGTCAGAATTTTAACTTTTCACCCCGCAGAGGAAGGAAAGGAAGGGGGGAAGCACAGGCGTTCC
>NW_010413934.1:1760-2179 GCF_000710305.1 Buceros rhinoceros silvestris
GGGGGGAAGCACAGGCGTTCCTCCCAGCAGAGCTGTGTCAGGCACCAGCCAGCCCTTGCTCGTCCTCAGGACTGGGATGCTGCTGCCCCGATGCTCCCCTGGCCCCACTCAGCTTCAGAGGGCAGGAACAGTGAGTTTTCTCCAAGAAACAGGAGCCCAGAACACCTGCCAGGGCGATGCAGCACGGCCACGCTGGGAACAGAGCACGGGCACAGGTAGAGCAATTCCAGCTCGACAGTGCCAGAACAGGCAGCTGCTGCCGCTGAGCTGCGCCAGGAGCCGGCGGGGTCCCTGGTGAGGGGGAGCAGCTCCCGCCTCTTTGACAGCATCTCCCTGCACAGGTTGTTCTCCCCAGACCACCTCCAGGAGCTCAAAGGCCGCCTGTCACCCGTGGGTCACGGCAGCCACTGGGAGCCTGG
>NW_010413934.1:2363-4077 GCF_000710305.1 Buceros rhinoceros silvestris
TGCGGCAGTCAGCTTACACAGCTGGGCTCTGAGAGAGGAAAAAGAGCTGCGGGTTCCTCCCACCACCGGCAGATACTTACAAACAGGGCAAAACCACCTCTCCAGGCTTGGGGTGAGGTGACTACTGCTGCCGCCTCTTTAAGCTTTTAAAACAGCAGCATGCCATTGCCATCCTCTGTCACAGGCCACCAGCTCTGCACCGAGTTTGCAAGGTCTCAGCGCTGGGGCAGGTTGGACGTAGCTTCATGCTACGAAAGCTGGGTGCAACACATGGAAACATCTACATCAGCTGCACCAGACAGGAAACGGGGGGTACGACAGCAGGAACCGGCCGAGCAGAACCACAGGTGGGCAGGCAGAAGCGCGGCCGTCCTGAAAAGCGTGTGGAAAAGCAGGTGCTGGAGGGAGAGCCACAGCCCCGAGCACTGCTGAGACGGAGCAAAACCCAGGGTGTGCAGGAACTCGGTCAGGCAGAGGAGCACGGGAACTCCTCCCTCTTCAGCACCTTCCAGGGCTGGACCCCCAGCCTGCGAGGGGAGAGCTCGCCAGGAGGGCACAGCCTTGAAGACAGAGTGGTTTTCCACTGGGTTTGAAAGGTCCCCAGCAGAAACCACAACCTGTTTCATAGTTTTGTGGAAAAAAACTTCCACAGGAGAAATTACAGGCCAAGAGAGACCAGAAAAAACCCCGCTGGTATATTCAAAGGTCACCAAAAAATGGCAAGGCTGGCTAGAGAGCTGCGAGCCAGCGCGAACGAGGGGAAGAGGTGTCGGGGCACCAGAAGAGGCACTTCTAGTCCCTTGGAAAACATCACTGCAATGCCCTGGGACAGTGCTAGAGCTGCAGGATCATTTTAGCAGAGGGGTTGTGCCAAAAGATGTAGGACCCCAATATTCCCCCCAGCTCGAGCGGCTTTTCTGCCTGTTCACTGCTGACCTGGGCCTGTGTCGTGCCCATACGTGCTGCAGGGTCTTGAGCTCAGGGAGGGGTTGCCTAGATCTGGGCAGCAGGCAGGACCCGGTGAGGCGGTTAAGAGCCCTTACAAGGTCAGGCTCAGAAGCCTTCAGCAAATGAATTGGAGGTTTCCGTTTAAAAAGGAACTGCACTCCTCAGAGCAGCTCCGCTCTTTCTGCAGTAAACTCGGTGGCCCCCTTCACCCAGGGTGGTGAGGGAAAAGGTGACCCCTCGGCTGGTGGGAGAACAAGCAAACCCTTCAAGGAGCCCACGATCGGTGAGAACACCTCCTCTGCTGATGGGCCAGAGCCCCTTCCACAGCCCTAACCCCATGAGCCACGGCCGGTGCGCTCACCCTCCTGCTGTCCCGACTGGGGGGGCAGAGCAGGCATCCCCCCCTGCTCTCTGCGAGCAGAAAAGCTGCTTTAAAAGAGCTGTCTCGTTGGATGTGCTCTCTGAGCCGCTTGTTTGCCTGTGTCTCCTTCCTCCTCTCCCCTCGAAGGCTGGGGCACATCGATCTCGACGCCCGCAGCAGCGGCCCCGCAGAGCTGCCTGTCACCCACATCCTGTTGTTGATCGTGGCTGTGACTGTGTCATGTTGTCGTCCTGTGGCACCCAAAGGATCTTCCCACCGCTGCCGGAAGAGCACCATTTATTTGGTCTTTCTTAAGCTTGTCGGGTGTCCAGGCTCGTTCAGCCTTCCCAGGCTGCAAGCGAGCGCACATCTCCCCCGTTACACCGAAATAACCGCCCGTGCCAG
>NW_010413934.1:4203-6318 GCF_000710305.1 Buceros rhinoceros silvestris
AGCAGGAATCTCCGCTTTGGCCCAGGAAGCTGCACGGGTTTCCAGCAGCCGCAGGGAGCAGAGCTCATACCGTGGTTTAAACACCTGGTTTTTTCACCTCTGTAAAAGAAGGTGGAGGGTGTGAGCTGTGACCAGGGCACCCCGTCCAGCCCCGCTCTGCCGCCCGGTCGCTATAAACTGGCTGCAACGCAGGCAAAAGGAGGCTTCGAAGGACGTTTCAGATGCCAGTACAGATTCTGCTGCCTTAGCAATGCTCATTAATAGTGAGGCTTTGGGAACAGGTTGTTTTTATCTGGGGTTCATCTCGGAGGGAAGTTCTTGGGTCTTGCCTGCCACTGCAGTCCCTACCTGGTAAACAACCGCCTGGTCAGCTCAGTCAAGAGACGAATGAGTCACAGTGGGTATTTAAATTGTATTTAAAATTCTTCCAATTGTATTCCAAAAAACATAATTAGGTTCCTTGGGCTGAACAAACAGGCTATTTCTGTGTGGCCTGAGGGAAATCAAATTTCTCTCTTCACATCTCTGCCCATGTTTATTAAATCACTTCTATCAGCTATCAAGTTAATCTTACTGCCCTGCATCCCTCTGAACAGCTGATGATCTTCCTGCCCATGAGCAGCGGAACACCAGCCCCAGGGGCATCTCCTGCAGCCCCCGGGACTGCAGAGGGACCAGTCCCAGGCACAGCCCGCTAAGGAGGTCCCCAGTGCGTCACCTGCCACCGCGTCCAGGCGCAGAACAGTCCTGCTTGTCCCTGGGGGACAATCCTCTGCCTTTACCTCTCTTGCTTTAAAGAGAACAAGTCAATCCAAGCTATACAGTCACATCACTGCAAGCAGAGGAATATTTCCTCAAATCTGGTAGAAGTCTGGCTGGGTGATGTGAGCGTGGTGATGTGATGCAGTGAGACTCCGGCATCCCTGAGCCTCTCAGCAAGCTGAAGCCGTGCAGAAAGCGCTCAGGGCAGCAAGCGCAGGGACTGCACTGGCTGCCTGTGCGCAGGGGAGCTGCGACCTGCTCCTGGCCTGCTCCAGCTCACCCACATCCATCACCCACCAAAACCCACGAGCCAATCTCTGCCCTTCGTTTCAGAGTGCTTCTGCCCAGAGTCCCTCTGTCGTGTGCTCTGGGCTCCATCCTCTTCCCAGCAGGACCCGTCACTGGTTTGAGTAGAAGCACTTGCTCTTTTAAAGACCTTTAGAAGATGATGACTTCAGTAACAGGAAATAAATAATTATCCATTTTGCATTCAATAAAAACCTGTTATTAACACGAGTGTATGCTGAGAAAGTTCTGCAAAGGTTCTCCACATTTAGAGCTGGTCGTTTTTCACATTATTGAAGAGGTTCACGGTGTGCTCTGATTTAAAATTAAAGTAATTAAAAAACCCAGAGCTCTTTAAACAATCTCAGCACCGTTGTCTGGAGGACTAAGGGGAGCTGTGTGCCTCTGGGTGAGCTGCTGCCCTCAGTCACACAGCAGTCCCACACGCAGAGCATCAAGGATGACATGTGTGGTGTCAGACCCGACTTTCTTCCTCTTCTACTGCCCGGTGAAGGCCTGGAATGAATTTTGAAAGATGCTTTCGGACACTGGATCTCCTGCTTTTCCGCGGGAGGGTCCCAAAACTGCTGCTCCAGCTGCTCCCCTCCCAGAGCGGGGACACGGAGCCGCTGCTAGCCAGGCTGATGCTGCGGATCCTCCTCAGGGACGACCTCCCAGGAGCACCGTCCCCATCCCTGGGGAAGAAGCAGTCGTCATCCACGCTCGACTGGCGGCTCAGGCTCTCTGCGGCCGAATCGTCAAAGCTCTGGTAGCAGCTGTCCTCGCTGTCCACCGTCGCCGAGCTCAGCCGGCTGCGGGAGCTGCTCTCGCTGGAGAAGCGAGGTTTTGTTGGGAAGAGGGGTCCCAGCGTGCTGCAGCCACCCAGCGAGCTGGACCCTTCCAGCTCCAGCGCACCCAGCAGATCGTTGTCATTCGCCTCCCCTGGAAGCAGAATCCGAAGAGGAGCATTATTGACTGGTGCCTGCTCAGGGGTGGAGAGCAGGACGCCTGTGCCACGGTGGCACAGGGAAACGTCCTGGCATCTCCTGCTCTGGAGAGATCCCAAAC
>NW_010413935.1:0-1925 GCF_000710305.1 Buceros rhinoceros silvestris
TGGTGCTCTGAGCAACCTGCTGTAGTTGGAGATGTCTCTGCTCTCTACAGGGGGTGGCACCAGATGAGCTTTGAATGTCCCTTCCCACCCAAACCAGTCCGTGATTCTGTGTAAAACTGCAAGTGATCCCGGGTCCTCCTGGGAAGTGACCCCTGCAGAGGTTCTCTTAGCAGCTGAATGTGCTTCCAGGGTGCTGTCGGCTGCGTTGCAAGGAGAAGCACCTACCCTGTGTGTCTCAGCCACAGGCAGGAACACTGGACTCCCCCCGGCTCCACTCCAGTTCTTTCTCATTGTCCCAACCTGGCTGCTTTTTCTGAAGTGACACCATTCTTCTCCTGGCTCACTAGAGCTTGTTTAAGCCCGTGTAAATAAGTTTGCAGTTACTATATATAGTGTCCAAAGGGACAAGCCTTCTTCTGGGCATCCTGTTGCTGCTGAGGTGGAACTGCATAGGAGTAGCTGGGCTTCAAGCTGTGAGCCTCCTGCCAGGCAGCGATGCCAGCACAAGATGGAGGCTCAAGCTGTCTGTTTTGTTTAGGCAGGGGACATTTAAAGGACAAATATGCAATTAGTAAGTTCTTGTTTTGCATGAGAGAGGACCTGTGGAGCAGGCAACATGCTCTCTCTGGGCTGGTGAGTCTGCCCATGGAAAAAAAAACAAGCTTTGCTGGAGAGAAAGAGAGCTTTGTGCTCTCCACGGAGCAGCGTGGGAGAGAAGCTCTCCTCCCCCAGCCTGGGTCTAGGCTGCAGAGAATAGAACAGCTGAACATCTCCACTGAGCTTGTGGAGCCTGGGGAAGGCAGCGGAAGAGCCCTGTCCTCTGGAGCTGTCTGCGAGCTGGGTTACTGCCATCACCAAGGCCAGTGCCGCCTCCTCTCACCCAGCTATGGTGGCTTCCATTAAGGGCAGCTCCCATCTCAGCTTTGGCCACAGCAGAGGCAACGTTCCTTTCTTATTGCAAGACTGTAGTTAGCCCTGAGTGCAGAGTATCGCTGGAGGGCTTGTGCGGGGCATCTCTTGACAGGTGCAGTAGAGTCACCGCAGCGTTGTGGTTGGAGAAGATCTTTCAGCCCATTGAGTCCCCCTGTTCCCCAGCCCCGCCAGGTCCCCCCTGCCCCCTGTCCCCCAGCAGCACCTGCACACGGCTGGGAAACCCCTCCAGGGATGGGGACTCCACCACTGCCCTGGGCAGCCTGCGACACGCCTGCACAACCCCAACGGGACAGAAACGGCTCCTCAGGGACAACCTCAGCCTCCCCTGGGGCAACTGGAGGCCAGTTCCTCTTGTCCTGTCGCTTGTTCCTGGGGAGAAGAGACCGACCCCCCCTGGCTGCACCCTCCTATCAGGGAGTTGTCAGAGCCAGAAGGTCTCCCCGGAGCCTCCTTTGCTCCAGGCTCAACCACCCCCAGGTCCCTCAGCCGCTCCTCAGCGCACTGTGCTCCAGGCCCTGCCCCAGCTCCACTGCCCTGCTCTGGACACGCTCCAGCCCCTCCATGAGCGGCCTCTCCAGCCCCCCCAGTAGAGGGGAACATCGCTTCCCACAGTAGCTCCTAAGGGTGCAGAAGCAGCAGAGAACCTGCTCTGCCTGCTGAAATCCCTACCACCCCCACCATTGCCGCATCCAGACGCTGGCTGCACACCTTGTGCACGGCCAGCTTTGCTACAGGCTCCCGCACGAAAAAAAAATTGCCCGGGCGGTGGTGGGACCCCAACCCGTCATGTAGCTTTTGCTGAGCATGCAGGAAGCCATGCCCATGCCTGGCACGGTGTTTGCAGCAGTTGTCTCCAAACAACTGGCATGGGAGTGACACCGTTGATGTGTGTGTGCTTGTGAGCACCCTGCGGCTCCAGGATCCCCTACTACTCCTGCTGGCTTTCATGTTCTCCCCAGGGGACTTCAGCGACCCAACCATTGATGTGTGGA
>NW_010413935.1:2021-2287 GCF_000710305.1 Buceros rhinoceros silvestris
CCTACTCCTGCTGTCTTTCATGTTCTCCCCAGGGGACTACAGCGACCAAACCATTGCTGTGTGGAATACCTACACTTACGAACTCATGTTGTCAACTTGCATCTCGGAGCCGTGCCATGATGTGGCTTTTAGTCCTCATTCCCACTGCGAACTGGCCTGTGCGGGGAAGGGAGCTGTGCTGTTCTGGCTGTTGGAGCAGCACGGAGCTGATGTGAACCTCAAGGTAAAACTCAGTTTTAAATCTTCTGCTCAAGCATCAGCCCAGG
>NW_010413936.1:0-4073 GCF_000710305.1 Buceros rhinoceros silvestris
GCCTGTTTAGAGAAGAAAGTTATGCTTGGGGAAATATAAAAATATCCCATTTCTAAAATAATAGTGACTCCAGTGAGAATAATCTTATAGGAAAATAACTTTTGTCAACTAAGGATAAGTGGCTCTTGTGCTCTCTCTCTCATTTTAACACAGTCCCACAGCAACAATAGTAGAAGACTTTGTCTTAACTCATGTGAAGCTAAAATAATAATAGCTGCAAAAATAATGTATTGTATGGTAATTGCCACTATTATTTTGTTGTCCTTGTCACTCCCTAGTGTTTGAGGACACAGAGACATGAGAGAAGTTCGTTGACCTATCCCAGGGAAGGGCAGATTCTACACGATTTTGAGCAAATCACCTTCCCTCTTTCTCAGCATCAGTTCCTAATCTTCAAGCTGGGGATAATACTATCATTCCTATTTCACAAAGACTTTCTGAGGGAAGTGTGCTACAATGCTTTGACGCATTCAGAGTCATTGAGATGAAGCCTTGCAACTAGTTGATGCATCAAGTTCTTCATAAAAGCAAATAATAATCTATGGTTCCAGGTGTGATTTCACATGCAGTTAGAAACACAAGCTTAGAGGGAGGGTTAATAAATGTACTCATTTATAAGAAAATATACACAAAGAAATTGTGCGTATAAGCCCTTAAAAGGTAGGTACTCAGAATGAAAATGTGCTATATGTACAATGGACCAAAATACTTCAGCCTTAAAAGGTTGCAATAAAAGCAGACAAGACAATCAATGCTGGCTCTTTTGTAACCATCATATAGTGTCTATGTGAGATGTTTTAGCCATGTGTCCTGTTCCACACCTCCTGAGACTGGCTAATGTTTTCACATAATGCAAGATCCTAACTGTTATGTAGAAGAAAATAAGTCCATTTTTTTGGTTTATGGAAAGGTGAAAAATCCTCAGAGTTCCCCTTCTAGAAAGTATTTTCCGTTTAACTTAGACAAAAGCATCATATAGTACAAAGAATGTACAAGATCTCTCTCTGAGGCATGATGTAGGTTTACAATGAAAGACTGTAAAAAATTATCAAGAGTACCCCAAAAGGCTCACTATGTATGTGAATGAAAAACATAATAAACAGCTCTTCATTGATGGTGCTTTTGGATCATCTACTGAAAGAGTGAAACTCAGCGTTCCAAGCAACAGACCTTTCTCAAAAACTGATGCCTGTAGCACCATGCCCCACCTATATCAGTCCATTAGAAACCCCAGCACCTTCCATTCCAACTGCAGATTCACTTTGACCTTTTCTTGCTAAGATAGCAGCATGTAATATGTCTATGAGTACATGTATAAATATATACAAGAGGACAATGATAAAAAGGATGTCTTCTGCAAAATTCTTTGAAAGATAAAGATGGAAAACTGCACACAAGGGATGTCACTCAGCCTGTATTCTTGGGAAAATCTTGGGCAATTCAGGGATAGTTCTTGAGATGACTGAGATCGAGACTTTTACTTCAAAAGAAAAAGGAAGAACAGCATACAAAAAGCAGCACATTATGTGCATCTGTAAACAGAAGAAACTCAGCATAATGGAACTGTGCAAGGTAATATGCAAAAAGATGGAGAAATACGCTGCAGTGTTGATAAAGTTTTTGTTTTACAGTTCCGCCTTTCAACTGTTTTTCGTTATGCAAACACCTACTGTGACCAAATCTTATGTTCTCCAGAGCGCCTCTCAATCATCTGGTTCTGTCTGCTACTCTAGTTGCACTGGTTTTAGCTGGGACAGAGTTAGTTTTCCTCACAGCAGCTCGTATGGTGCTCTGTTTTGGAATTGTGACAAAAGCAGTGCTGTCGACACACTGTTTTGACTATTGCTGAACACACTGTACCCCAGTGAAGCAGGCTGGTGGCGGAGAAGAGATTGGGAGGGGACACAGCTGGGAGAGCTGACCCCAACTGACCAGGAGGATATCCCATGACAACATGCTCAGCAACAAAAACTGAATGAAAGTAGGAGAAGGGGGTTGACATTTGTGGTTACAGTGTTTGTCTTCCCAAGTAAACATCATGCCTGATGAAGGCCTGCTGTCCTGGAGACGACTGAACAACTGCCTGCCAGTTGGAAGCAGGGAAAAGATTTCTTATCTTGCTTTGCTTTACCTATTAAACTGTAAATGGTCCGTATCTCAAACCATGAGCTTTCTCACTTTTTCCTTCAGATTCTCTTCCCCATCCCCTGGTGGAGAATGAGCAAGGGACTGTGTGGGGCTCAGAACCTACTGGGGTTAACTCACAACACTAGTCCAGATCAGCTACAAGTCTTTAGATGCTCTTAAAAATTGTAAGTGAGGTACATGTCCAACTCTAACCATAAGAAGTAACTTACTCCCTTCTTCCTTGCAACAGCCTTTTACATTGTTGAAAACACTTATCATTTCTCCTCATTATTCTCCTTTCCTCTCCCCATTTTCACAAAGAGTTTGTCTTGATTGGGTTTCTAAATATTCTCTTTATGAAGCCCTGGAAATAATAGCTAAATGTTCTGTCCGAAATTGTTTCATCCAACTTTGTTAGAATTACTAGAATTACTTGTTATAGACCCATAAATATCTAATTGATTTAATGACTCTATCAGCTGTATTTCCCAATTCTGGCTTGAGTTCTTGCCCGTTGTTTTACTGATACACTAAACTAACACTGTAAGTGACCTTTTTGAGGAAAATGTTTAGTGAAGGAAACTGTAAGTGTAACTAAGCATTACAGCATTCTCACCAGCACATCTCAAAAGGTAAGAAGTGCATCAAAGCCATTTTTTGTCTTCTTGCATTTACAGAATCATTTCTTTACAAGCTTTGTTTATCTTTTAGCTTATAGGTTAGACTTTCTGATTTTAATCCTGCATTTCTGCACCGCTATTCTGTATTGTAATCCTTTGAGATAATTTTTTTTTTCACACTCATTCTTGTGTTAAAGGTCTTTGAGGATATCATTATTTGACCATGCTGTTCATATTCCTCTTGCCATGACAGAGATAGTTCCATAATCCATCTCATTCAAACTGTCTTTAAACATAAGATCTGACAGGAAAACTGTGGGTGTTCCCCAGGCTAATATTGCATTATACTCCTAAGGGGATAAAAATCAAAACCTGTTCAAAACAACTAAAAAAGAGGATTTTCTGCTTGTGTTTCTAGTGGCTCTCGTGGAAGGCAGGGCAGGGCAGGATCTTGGATAAAACTGGTATTCATAAGCCACTCAGAGCTGTGGCTGAGTTAAAAAAAGGCAACCGGTGTCAATAGAAACTGTGAATACCTGACTCCTATGGCAAGTTAAACTCCAATGAATGATTATCTTAGCATTTTTAAACACTATTGTTTGTTCTAACAACGTTAACTGTGCTGTCCCAATCACTATTTTGAAAACCTTTTCAACAATAGCCTGTAAAAACAAATGCCCTAATTCCATAAAGCTTTATGTCATGATACATACCTCATCAGTAGGCTGGATCAGATACTCTAGACCTGAAGGATTTGGTCCAAAAGGCGTTTCTGGCTTGGGAAGAAACGTTTTTTGAATACCTGTCTCATTGAACAGGACCCAGATAGTTGATCTCATGTCATAGGGCACTACCTTAATAAGGCTAAAAGTAATACTGAGTTAATGATGAAAGGATGAGTTCTGGGAATATCCTACAAGTCACAGCACTGCTTGAACTCTCCTCATGGTGGGAAACCACAAGAAGAAGAAGCAGAGCACACTGTGACTTTTTGGCCGAATGCCAGGATGCTGTATGACCCAGAGCAGAAAATACAAAATGTAAGTTTTTGTATTCAAGTAGGAAGATCATGATAGGAGTCTAAAATGAAAGGGCAGCAAGCAGTGCTGGACATTTCATGCCTAAGTGCTTTATCAGGATCCCAAAGATGAGAAGGGAAAAAACCTCTTAAAAAGGTAAGAGATCAAAGTGGAATTTGTCCTTAATAACTAGTAGTGCTCAACGTTTCTTTCTTTCCTAATCTGTGTCATGTTCATTGAAATGACTACAGTAAGGCTACCAAAACAGCAGAAGGCTTGGGCTATAACGGTAAAAAATAATGATAAT
>NW_010413937.1:0-653 GCF_000710305.1 Buceros rhinoceros silvestris
TGGGGCGGGCGGCAGGTTCAGCCAGTCCGGAGGAGAGCGGTGAGGGTGGCCGTGCCACGGCACCGTGACGGGGCTGGCACCAGGGGGCTGCAGGCAAGGCGCCGGGACGCGGATTTTAAAATGTCAGAGGCACAAAGAAAGAAGAGGGCTATGACCCCCACGGCAAACCCGACCAGGAACTAGGGGTGATCCCGGCCATCCTCCCCTGCTCCTGCCGGGCCCGACGGGAGCGCGGCTGCAGCGCCGCGTTCCCACACGCACACCCCGAGCCTTCCCGCAGGACAGGCCGCCTCTCGGTACGGGTAGACACACGTGTGTACGTACAGACTGCACGCGCAGATTTTGTGTGTGTTTTTATTCATACATAAACCGTACAGAATAGGTTTAAAATGCACAGACATAAATACACCGATATGTGTGTATATACACTGTATGCATACACTTCCAAGGTTCATCTGCCAGGGCCTAGCGAGCTTGGACTGTGACAGCGAAGTCCTCAGGTCATAAATTTGGTTAGAGTATCCTTCTCTTAGATGGATGGCCTTATGTGACTGATGTTGCTGTCCTCGAACAGGCAGAGGTCACCAGCATTGAGGCCATGTTGCTGAAAACGCAGCTGAGCTGGGCAGGGCGCGTCTCCAGGATGGAGGATC
>NW_010413937.1:1325-8297 GCF_000710305.1 Buceros rhinoceros silvestris
ATTCTCCCCCGGCGAAGCCAAGCCATGATGGCGATGATACACCTCTATGGGTATGTACATACTATATAGATGTCCTTCTACTTGAACAAGTTTTGCTAAATGTCATGTCATCATCATCATGGCTTGGCTTTGCGACCGAAGATCTGGGAAGGGTTTTCCCCACGCTCACTGCAAGCGATGAGCACACCCTTCGGGCCTGCGCAGTGGATTTTTTAGGTGAGGCGCAGTGTGCGCGGAACTGGCTCCACCCTTTACACCTGAGGTTCATCTGCCAGGGCCCAGCGAGCTTGGATGGTGACAGCGAAGTCCTCAGGTCGTAGGTTTGGTTAGAGTATCCTTCTCTTAGATGAGGGATGCCTTACAAGGCTAAACGAGCTCCATCTGCCCGGGTTTGGAGTCAGAGTTGTCCTTCTCCTAGGATGGCTGCCCGAAGGCTAGTGAGCCCATCCTGCCCGTGGACACACTTTGTCTGACCCTTCAGTTGAGACCTGTCTGGCTTGGGAGACCCTACCGGAGGCACATGCCACCACCAGCACAGCTCTCAACCTCACAAGGGCATGCAAGCACTTAGTAAATGATTGCATACGTTGCTTGAAATTTCCCTTCAAAAACCATGGTGCCATTTATCTTCCCATTCCTTTAAAATGCAAGTATTATTTATGCTTAAATGTATTATTTTCAAAATCCATTTGTATAAATATAACATATAACAGTGTAACATAACATACATAAAAATAAAAAATATTGTCCAGAATAAGAAATTTTGTACAGACGTGCAAATGATGCTTGCACAGCCTGCTTACTACTGAGTAAGCTGAGTCTCAACAACTTTTCTCCTGCCTGGACAGCACATCCAAATTACTGCTGTATTCTGATGGCTCAAAGAATATGTGGAAAGTAAATAGAAGACTGGAGTCCATGATGATAGTCATTTAGCAAATTATTGCTAACTGGGGAGTGCCGAAGAAGATCATGTGAAGGAAATCGATCCTTCCAGGTATGTTACTCCTCCTGGCCATGCAAAGGCTAGGTAGTTTGGTTGCAATGAGACACAGAAATTGTTTCTGCCTTCCCAGTATATTTTTACTTTAAAAAATCCTTTTGCTCAAGGAAAGAGAGTTATTCTTAGACACCAAAACAGTGAAGCAAAGGGAAGATTTCACATCATGCATTCAAAAGAAAACTGAAGGACCTAAGGGGTCAGCATAAAAATTCCACAGTATGATATCTGCTCCCTCACTTCTTGCCAGAATTTTCTCAGTGTGGGTTGGGTATTAGTCCCAGGAAGCTGCTCAGCAGTCCCACTCATGGGGGGCTGAAAGAAGGGGGCTTTTATCTGTTCACATCCAGCGTAGGTCCCCTGTGCATTGCCTGCTCAGTACATACATAACTGATGAAATCTATTTTGGGCTGGATTAATCAGTTTGCTCTGGCTGTTTAGACATGTGGACAAGGCTATTTTTCTATCAGCTACAACTCATCACCTCCCTTAGACAAGTGATCCAACAAAGGACAGACAGCGCCCCATGCTGACATCACCACGACATCGTGGCTAAGAATGTAAGAATGTAAATATCAAAGCAATGACAATCAACATATAACTTCAGCATAAAGCACAACGCACCCAGATAGCTCAGATAGCTTGACTTAAAGCCTAATGGCTTACAGAATAGTAACTGCTATAGACATGGAAGGAAGTCAAGGCCTGTTCATGTACAAAATCTATCACTTCATTACCCAACATATTACAATGAGAGTTGTTTAACTGAAAGAAATTTGTATGAGCAGAAGGTTTGGATTTATTGTTTAATTCTGCTTCTTTAGGTACTAAAAAATGTTGGCTGTTTTTGGAGGGCATGTGACAAATGAGCTGAAATCAATGGAGCTACTCCAGGAGTGAATTTGGATCACTGCATGCTGGACTTTCAAAGAAAAACTGCAAAATCACAGGACTGCTTGAGGCATAGACCTCACATGAATCTTATGTACTGTTACTACAGAAGGGGGAATGAGGAGGCACAAGGGAGAAAGAGACACATTTTAGCTGAAACTGGACGACATGGGAGACATGTTGTGTCTAAGTGCTGTCAGACCAGGATGCTGCAGCTGCTGTTCAGATAGAAGAGGCTCCCGAAGTATCCAAGGCCTTCATCACACAGAAGCAGTGTCTAAGCAGAGGTATTTAATAACAGACTGTGATATTTCTGCATTAAGATGGGTAAGTCTGGGTTATTCCACTTGTTGTGAGGGTGCAAAACATTCATATTTGCTTCTAACCAGACAGCATCAAACTTCGCAGCTTCAGGCTTGTGTAGCTACTGAAAGAGAACTCTGTGCCTTAGATGACAATAACTGTCTTTGATGTGATGAACAAGGAGAAGATTGCACTCCAGTGAGCGATTGTAAAACGGGGGGAGCCAACAACCTACAGTCTGGAGGAGGCAGCATGCCATAGACTACAAATCTTCTTGTATTTGAGTCAAGTGATAAGGCAGGCACCCATCCAATGTAGCTGCTCAGGAGGCGCTTGCAGGCTCCTGCTGTTCATTACCACTAATTTTATAGCTTTATAGTTTATGGAACTGTTATGCTGTATGGGCCACATTAACAGGCTGTGTAGATTGTACAGTGGTGAGAAAGGCTCAACGTGACGGGAGGTGGGGAAGAGGGGGTTTAAGGAGGAGAAGACCACATAAATTTAAACTTCCTGAAATTTCACTCCTGCATTTGGTTTTTAGTCTAAGAGATCGCTATCTAGAGATGAATAAACCAAGGATAAGAGAAAATAACATGCATTTGGAACAATATTTGTAGAAGAGTTCTCTGCAGTTAAGGCAGTTTTACCTTCATGTGTTCTCAGAGCGAGTGCTACCATTTACCATGATAGGAACACAGAGTCAGTTGATCCCCTTACAGATGGAGCTGACAAAATGTGCTGGATGTCTGTGACTGATGGGGAGAGAGGGGAAAATTATGTGCTCAAAGCCAGGACAGTCAAGGAGAAAGGAAAGAATCACATCAGTAAAATGGTGGTTTGCCAGTGATACAGTTTGCCTTCTTTTCCTGTGCCAGCTGTCAGATGTAACCAGATTATCCCTTCCTCTACCCTCACTGCAGCCCCTGTGGTTCCACAGCCTCCAGAGTTGGAGGTGCAGGATGCAGAGGCCTTGGAGTTATGCTGATCCTTTCCAGGAGCAGGATGTTGTGGAGCAGGATGTTCAAACAGGTGAGTGTGGAGCATCCATTGAGCCAGACAGGAGATATTTCATCCCATGATTATTCCAGCCATGAATCAATATTTAATTACTGAATGACATGCTAGTAGCTTCTTGTTCTACCCAGCAATCTAAAGCACATATGAATTTCGTCATGAAGCAGAGATAAGGCATCCAGTTTGGAGCTGCTGCATCCTCTGTACATCTAAAGAAGCCGTGTGAAGGATCCTGTGCAACTGTGTACAAGGGGATCAGCAGGTAAGCAAGGATCACTGGTGACATTATTGCCTCCCCAGTGCCCACTGAAAACACCTGTGACAGGAATCTGTAAGAATTATCTTGAAGCTGGACAATTCAGAGTACTCACAGGAAGATAAATGCAAATCAAAAGTCTGGCTTTGCCTTTAACTAGGATTTTTACAAAGCCCTATCCCAGTTTTTCAGGGAACTCCTCCACTACAGCCATGGAGGCTCCACAAAGACACTGCTCCTTGGCAGCATGCCAGGAGATTTTCTGGCTATACCAGAGAGGGAGAGATGGCTTTCCTTGGAATGAGGGATCCCTGCATGATGGAAGAATTGGAGGTGAGGCCATGCTGCCATCACATGAAGGCAGGAAAGCTGTGAGAGGTCAAAGTGGGAACACTGGCCAAAGCCGTGCTCTAGTGCCTGGTCAGCAGAACAGTGCTCCTCTAGCCAGGCAGGCTGGCTCCTACTTTGTTGCTAATGATGACAACATGGTACTGTTCTGAGCTTGGCCTAAGTAGAGGAGTAAGCCCTATAAATTTTGCTTGGGTAAGTGTGGAGCACCCGAGCGGACTGTTAATGTTGTTGTCATGCTAAGCACTGATGTGCTTCATGTGACCTTCCACTCTGACCTGACAGGATCAACAGTTAATTGCTGGTGTTGAAAGTGATCAGGCTGGAGGTAAGTCATCAAGAGCTTCAAATGCTGAGGAAGAGCAAGGGACATCATTCTCGAAGAGCATTTTTTTTAAGCTGAAAAAGCTCCATGTGACATCTTCATAAGTCGTTTCTTGCCTACTCAATATACTGGCTGTGACCTCCAGGACTCCCGTTCTTGGCAGGCCCCGGCTGCCCCGTGCCCAGGTCTGTGATGTCCGGAGGTAGAGCAGCGACTCTTTCACGGGCACCCCCTTGTCGTGGGGAAGGAGCTTGCGTGCCCTTGTGAGGTGGAGAGCTGTGCTGGTGGTGGCATGTGCCTCCGGTAGGGTCTCCCAAGCCAGACAGGCCTCAACTGAAGGGTCAGACAAAGTGTGTCCACGGGCAGGATGGGCTCACTAGCCTTCGGGCAGCCATCCTAGGAGAAGGACAACTCTGACTCCAAACCCGGGCAGATGGAGCTCGTTTAGCCTTGTAAGGCTCATCCATCTAAGAGAAGGACACTCTAACCAAACCTATGACCCGAGGACTTCGCTGTCACCATCCAAGCTCGCTAGGCCCTGGCCGATGACCCTCAGGTGTAAAGGGTGGAGCCAGTTCCGCGCACGCTGCGCCTCACCTAAAAAATCCACCGTGCTGGCCCGAAGGGTGCACTTATCGCTTGCAGTGAGCGTGGGGAAAACCCTTCCCAGATCTTTGTTCGTGAAGCCAAGCCATGATGATGATGATGATGGCTGTCCTCCCAAAACTCTTGGTTGCAGCTGAACTTGTGATAAGGAAAATGCTGGCTGCAGCCAGAGCATGTTCTTTGTGGCAGTGTAAAGGCTTAGTTGCTTTCTCACTCCCTCTCACACACAACTAGCACTGAACAGCAGTTTTTGCCACTGTCACGTTGGGCAGTTATGGACTGGAAGGGTCTCTGCTTTCATAGTCTCTGACTATTATCATAAATAGTGCCACTTTCCTGTATGACGGCAGCTGATACCTGGACCATCACACATCCCAGCCTGAAGAGAAATGCTTTCAAGAAAACTGGTGTTTAATAATAGCTATCATTTCAATCTACTTTGTAGAGCACTCGGCAAAATGCCTGCAGTTTTCTGCATTTCTTTGAGAAAGAAATGCTTTTGTTTAAGAGCTTTATTTTGGCTGAATATATTTACATGTCCCTACAGACCAAGTTCACAAACTGCCTGGTTGATTAAGGCTTCTGTTTTTTTCCTGCCCTACAAGCCTAAGAGGATCATACTCTTTTTCCTTCCTTATACAGGAATATGCAACCTTTGTGCCAGTCTGTTGTTTGGTATTCGTGAGAGTTAGCAATATAGGAGGTCACACATATTTTGATTTTTACTTATTGCAGTACAAAACTGGGATTGATCTTGTCACTGTGGGGATGGAGTGTCAGGGACCCAGATGTGTCAGCTTTCACAGAGCAGCCATAGCACAGAGGGTCTTTCATGCCAGTCAACTTAGAAAAATGAGTGGTGAGTGGCCCCGTGTTTATAACGGTGTAATTAAGAATGTTTACAAAGTCCTCAGTCCAATTCTGGTTGAAAGCAGAGAGATACCTAAATATGCCTGCTTACAGAATGCCTTGTCTTACAATTTCCTATGCACTCACTTACTGTTGTGCTTTTGATCTTCATTTACACTTGTAGCCCACCAGTAAAATAAGCCTTAAAAGCTTTATCTAAGTAGAACTAATGATGCTCTGAAGATCAGCATCTCTTTAACATATTCTACTGGACAGGCTGAGAGCCTTAACTTCATTCATTATGGGAGAAAACAAAGGTGATCCTATGAAGGGTCTACTTTCAATAGATCTTTTGTATACTGCTGAGCTTTGCCGCATCTGACACCTCAAATTTACAATGCAAGTCAGTAGTGCAGTCAAAACACAAGATTTATTAATGCAGTGCATTCTCTACTACCCCGGAGGAATGGCATGCCCCTGACAAAGAGCCACTTCACCCCAGGAAGCCCCACAGAGACAAAGTGCATTTAAAACTCAGTTCTGGCTCCAGCACCTGACACACCAGCAGGAGGTTGTAGAAGCAACCAAGTGAGGAGCAGCTCCCATAAGCCTGATTCAGGCACAGGCTCTGAATTCTCCATATGACTGTGGACCCTCTGTACTGCTCCTCTAGAGCAAAAGCTCTGTCATATGGGATTTCTGAGGTATCACAGAGCCAGGTTAGCAGCCCTTTTCCATAGCAGATGGGATCTAGCCAGCGTATCTTTGCTGGGTTCATAGGCAATTAGGTGCAATGTGCCGTGTTTAAGGTTCATACTGCCGCGCACTGGGCACTACTGGTGGTAGCTAAATAGACTAGCATCAGTTCAGTATTAGAGGCAGTTTAGCTGCAGCAGCACCAAGCTCTGTGCAAGAACTAGTTTACAATCTGTGCAGTTTCCAGTAGTTATGCTGAATCAGGCATTCCTTACTGCTCAGCACTATTGACACGTGCTTAGGCCACAGCTGTGTTATACAGTGTATCTGGCTGTAGGACTCTTAGAACGGGTGAAATTGTTATGGTCACAAAAGGCAGAGTGCTAATCCAGTATAAATCTGCTTTGCCAGCATGAAACTCTTCAAATATCTTTTGCAGATTGTTTGAAAAACAAAAGCTGCTTTTATCCAGGACCAAAACTCATTTGGCCTCTGTTACGGGTAGAGGGTCCGAGGTATCCACTCCTCAAATCACCGTAACGATTCCGTCTGCCTTATCAGAGGCAGAAGGGTTTTAAAAAGGGGAAAGAAGAAATTCACACCTCGGTTTGAATTCGGGAACTGAAACAAACTTTAATATATATATATAGAATGCCACACAACTATATTCTATATGTATAT
>NW_010413938.1:0-1055 GCF_000710305.1 Buceros rhinoceros silvestris
GCAAAAACTTTTTCTCGACTTTTGTGGGGCAAGGGGTGCCATAACCCTCTCAGCTTCTCATTGAGGCTGAGGCAGGTCAATCAAGTGCCTCTGTGACTAAGCATATAAAAAGCTGAGCCTGCAGCTTTTCCCCGGCATGTGCCCATTTGATTTTCCACCCAGGACAAGGAGAGATCACATCAAGAGAGAGAGAGCGCAGTTCCTCCATGTGGCAGTAAAAGACATTTTCGCATTTGCATCTTGAGGAAACAGGGTGAAAGGGGAATGCAAGACGTCCCCCCACCGATATGGTCAGATCCACTGCCAAAGGATGAGAGAGCGGACCATCCCGGTAAGTCGATGATGAAGTCATCCTGCCAGGGCAGACACAGCACTGGACCGGCGCCCAAGAGCCACAAACAACACCCCTGCCCACAGACTGTGGAAGAGCAGACTTGAGCCATCTCCCATTAGGGGTGAGAGGGAAAGACTTTTGCGAAAGTTTGCCTGAACAGTTCATTTTGGACTGAAACCTTGGAGGTTAAAGAGACTGAGACTCTCCCTTCCATCCGCCCTCCCCTGCACCCTCCTGTGGAAGAGCAGACTTGAGCCATCTCCCATTAGGGGTGAGAGGGAAAGACTTTTGCGAAAGTTTTCCTAAACAGTTCATTCTTGGACTGAAACTTCAGAGCTTAAAGAGACTGCAGTTTTCCCTCCGCCCACCCACCTCACCTCAGGCGGTGGCCAGGTAGTGGGGTCTTTGTTTGTTAAATGGGGCACATGGGATAAACGGAAGAGACTGTATATTTATATGTATATACTTATTTATGCATTTACTGACATCTCTCTCTCTCTCTCTTCCATCATCTGTCCTGTTTAAATTTAAATGATTGATTTGTGGGTTTAATTGCTTTGAGCATTAAACCAATTTTGTTCCACTCCTTTAATGTAAAACCTGTACTTCACTGGTTTGCTTTTCCTAAAAGCCCAGACAGGTCCAGTACTTCAAAACTCTTTTGTGTAGCTCTCAGCTGGCTTTATGTTCTCCCCAAGGCTACAGAAGTCGCAAACCTTTC
>NW_010413938.1:1209-10835 GCF_000710305.1 Buceros rhinoceros silvestris
TCTAATTTTAAACTGCGACAGCAGAAGGATTTAAGCGGCTGGTTTTAAGTGACAGCTATTAAGTGAGGAAAGAATTATCCTTAAGAATTCTGTATCTTTCAGTAAAAGCAGATCAGTATTTTCTGCACAGCAGGTCATTTTGGGATGAAAACCGTTTGGGTATTATTTCATGAAGAAGTTGATATTTTCTTTGATGCATAAGGTTTACAAGAACTATTTTTCCAACTATTGGTTAGCTCTAGTTTAACATACCTAGACATCTGCCACTTCATGACCGTCCCACTCATAAAAATAATGAGAAAAAAAGAGTTCAGCAATCAAGTGTTAGCAAATAACTCTCTTTTTCCTCACCACTTCCTTCTCCTGTTCTTTCTGTCCTTGATAACAACAAAGATGTTTATATTCTCACAGCTGCTTCTCAGCACATCCTGATCTACAAGATGCTGTTGAGAGTTTTGGTATTGGTCATTTAAAAACTTAAATTAGAGATTATGATGAAGAACAAATATTCCCATCCCACAAATTCTGCAGAGAGAGTTGGTTTGGATTTTGGGTTTTTTTTTTTTTTTTGCATTCCTCCTTTAATCAATCTACTTTTGTGCCATTTTCCTCAGTCATGATGACAGAACTGTTTATTATAGATAAACAGGAATTATGTCAAACCTGAACAGAAGGCAAAGCAGAAGTGTCATCAGATACAGCTTGACCAGTTTCATCTTCATATTTAAAACAACATGAGGAACAGTGTAGAAAACAGACACATTTCTGCATCGGAAAATGCTTTTGAAGTATAGCTGTGCTTTTTCTCAGAGTTGTCTCAGACACAAAAACTTACACTAGTAAGCGTTTTAGTGCACACAACCTATCATTATTTTTACCAACTTCTAAAATTACTCAGTTCCTTCACTTCAAGAACAAGCTTTTTACTTCACCAATTCAGAGCTTTTCTTTAAGGAAAAAATATAATATGAACATAATATGAAACAATCCCAGGGTTTCTAAAGGAACAGGCAAGTGAATCTCATGTGCTCAGAAATGAACAGAGAACATCTGGAAAAACAATCCTTTAGCAAGTAATGCAGAGGTCTTGTTTGAAATCTTAGAGGTCTAAAGGCTGAGCCAAACTTCGCAACGGAAGGAAGGCCTCAAGGTTTGTGAAGAGTACCCTGAAAAGAAGGAAACCAGCCCACTGCCAGTGCCAAACGACCTCCAGATGCTCGCTCGCTTGGAAAAGCCTGCTCTCTCTCGGACTAGGGCTGGCCACAGAACGGCTGCTCATTTGCAGCAGGTTTGCTTCTCCATCTCAATCCTTAGGTGTCACAAACACTACAACTCTCCTTTCAAGTTTCCCCAGGGAACAGCTGTTTGGCCTCTTGGCTATTCCAGTTTTCCTTTTTGTCACATGAGACAGATGATGCGCACAATCTTCTTGTTTTCAGTATGGGCTACGCTGTTTTCTGAAGGCAGAGCGAAGCATGACCTTTTACAAAGACAATACACCTTCTTCCCGTTCCTCAAGAAGCGTGTTCAGGGAAGACACCACGTTGCGAAACATGGCAGTCACATAAGAGGGAAATTTGTCACAGCTGTGGGAACCTGCAAGTCACATAAATTAAGCATAACACTGTGACAGGAAACCACAAACATACAGTCAGACCTCACAGATGAAGGAAAAACCATCTCCCTTAGATTGCAGTCAGCTGTTCAGGGTTCACTAGTTCTCAGGCCTAGACTCCAAATGTGGAAGCAAGAGACTCTCGTACAGACAGAGTGGGCAGGGATGAGTGAGGTAGAAATTTCTTTTGGTTTATTTCTGACTTAATCACTTAAGACTGTTTATTCACAAAGCAAACTCGAAGGAACATCTCATGTGGATTTAAAGAGTGCTTGGTTTTTCGGGTGAGCTCACTAGGGGAGAAGATCTAGACAGATCTATCTCAAAGCTGTCACTAACCTGAAGTCCCACCACAGCTTTTTTTCTGACAATTCCAGGTACGCTGACCTGAGAAGGACTTGGTCTCTAGTTCTGTAGAGGCCTTCATCAGGTCAGCTACTGGTTTTATTAGGGCAATTATGATGCAAACGATCAACTTCTTTTGGACTTCATTTTCCAAAGAATGTGATTTTCTGTTTTCTCTGTAATGCAATAAAACTATACTGCCTGTGCTTGGCTAAATAGATTGTAAAAGGCTCATTCTCAAATGCAACCTTCAGTTATTACCCTGCTAGCTGAATTCATACTACAGATACTACTCTCCCAAACATAACCCTAAACCCCAGCTCACAGCCAGAAGAATGTAGCAACTCCAAGTAATAATTGCACAGGATCAACTGACAGTGAGTATTTGCATCAGGGCATCAGGGAAAAAAAGTATTCTACCACAAGGTTTTGCTGTATCCATTAGAAGAGATATCTTTATAGAATTCCTTGGGTTTAACAATATTTTAAGCATTACTGAAAGTACTAACTTTAATCCTCCTTCGAGTCTTACATTTATGACATTAGTTTTAATGGATTTATTCACTGAGTTTCAAGTTTTCAGTGTTCTGAACGAGTTCCACTAAAATTTTATTTTAAAAAAAACATAGATGATACACTATAAGTAAGCACTTTGTTTTCTTTAAATTGTACTGTTTGTTTCAATACTTTACGAACTAGACTCTTTGCTTTGCTTTGCTATTTCTGTTTGTCTTTTATGGACATAGCTGATAAAACTTTAATAACATAAGGATAGTGTTTACATTCTCGCTGTTGAGCTCTGATGTTTGATACATTTCACATTTGAATTACTTCCATTTTCAGAGAAATGGAATGTCTGCTTCAGAATTGTCTTCTAGCAGTTTCCATGCTCTTTACATTTCTATTACCACTACTAGTTATTTAAAAAGAGGAACTGGGTGTTTCTCCATTTTTTAATTTTCTCAATTGCAAGAATCATAAAAGTGTTTTATTGTTCTTTGGAAGAGTGTCTTTCCTACTCTATGAGCTCTGTGCTAAATATTTCTTCAGAGGAAAAGGATAATTATATTAACATCGAGCCGACAACATGCAGATACTTCCCTGATCTTTTTCAAACAATTCACTGAACAATCAGTGTCTGAGGGCCAGTTAAGTCAGCACTTCTTAAAGGTCAAGATTTTCCATGTAGCTCAAATCAAAGCTGAGACTTTCAGAACTGCATGCCGGGGTTTCATTTTCGGACACAGGCACTGGATGAGCTAAATATCTCTGGACGAACTAGTAGGGTCTGCTTCCTAGCATACTGACCTGCATCTCTGTCCCTCCTGCTTGTCTGGACAGCCACCCTGTCCACAGACAGAAGCTGTGGATATATCTACTCCCCAGGGAAGAACGTGTTTTGGTTGTACAATCAAAGAGGTGTTCAAACACTGTGCCTGTGTTTTCAGTTCCTCTGTGCTCAGCAGCTTCTAGTCTAGTCCGTGAGAGCCACAGCACATGGGCTATGTGCCACAGGTCTCTCTCTTCAGACTAGTTCACTAAGTCTGTATAAGGACATCTAAACTATATAGTTTGGGGAAGTGCTGAGGACCTTCCTGGTCACATCCATTATCACAAGGGATTTCTCTACCATCCGCATTGCTAACAGCCTCCACATATAAAGGTCATTTGTCAATGCTTGACCATATCGTAGAAGAGACAGCTAATGTGTGACTGTGTTTATAGATTAAAATGTTTAGGGGTGGGGGGTGGGAGGACAGGGGAATTAAGTAGATTCAGATTTCCTTCATCTCCGAAGTCATCCACTTACTTCTGGCAGAATCCCAGAAGCGGCTTTTAGTTGATGAAGTCCAAATTTCAGACAAACATCCAGCCTCTTTCACCTAAACTAACATTTTGGAGACATCCCGTATTACTAAAGGATAGTGACATGAAACTTTGGTTGTTTGCTGTCATGTTTTATGACTTAGTGACCAGAGAGCACTATACAAAGCTAGACAGAAATGATCTCATGTCTGAATGAAAGCTGGAAATAGGAAACATCAGGTAAAGGGACTCAGTTACAGCATCTACATATTCAGTTCATGAAAGCACAACAGCCTCAAGGAAGAAAGTGAAAACTGGGGAGTTATCACAGGAAGATAGAGAACTTTCTTTCTCCTACATCTTCATTAGCCTTGCACAGATCTCTAGCTCCAAGCTGTAGCTGACATCTTTGAAATACCTTTTTCTTTTCATTAAATATGTCTACCATCTGACAAAGGGTATCTGCCCATGGCCAGCTCAATCGCTGCATGCTCAGTAGTTTCCACAGCAACAGGCGGGTCCATGGCAAAACTCAACAAATCAGTTAGAAAGTAAATATGTATTATGTATCTGGGGCATTACCACTGACAAAGGGCTTCAGAAGACAAGGTGGATCCCTCTCAGATCCCCACATTTCAGAAAAATCCCATAAGAAACCATCAACAGTCAGAAAAAAAGAGCTTTGGGTTATGAGTTTCCAGACAGGTTTACATCTTGGATTTACACACATCAATAAACAAGTGTTCACACAAACACAGAACCCCACCATCTTAGAAACTGTTACTAAAACAGATCCAGTAAAGGCTGAATATCTTGTAAACGTGAGGAGTTAAACTTGATCCTGAAAGCAGTGTACATGCTCTTACTCCAACTGTGGTCTGTGAACAGTGGTGCGGTGCTAAACACTCCATCGAAGAACTGGAGAACAGGGTCTTTTTTCCCATAGTCCTAACAGTTACAGAAAGTAAATTGTGGAAAGGGGAAAGAGGTGAAAACAGAAACAGTCTAGAAGCCACTCACTACTGACATAAATGGAAGCAGATTGAATTCTTCCTCTCCATCCCCATCTAACCAGTATCAAGAGCACATATTCAGTGTGTCCAGCTACTCAGACTTTCTGATCTCCTGGCCAGGATACTTTCTTGTTGTGCATGCGTACAGCACCTCATCATCAGCCACAGGGCTGGCTGATGACAGACAACACAAGGATGTTGCTAATAATTTGCAGAAAATCTCTTCAGATATGTCATTTAAAGCATTTTAAAATGATCTAAAGGTGCATGTTGTGAGGTACAAACATCTGACAAAGACTTCTTCCTGATGTCTGCAAAATCTAGTCCAATCAAGTGTAAGAATAGAAGAGCATTTTGCAAAATGAATCCTAAAACCAGATCATCTTAGAACAAGAATGGTCTGGGAAGATCTTTACATCAGCTAAGCAGCTGACAAACTATAAAAAAGCTGGAAAGGAGCATGGTAAGTAATAATTGGAAGAAACAAAGAAGAAAGCAGTGACTGGAGGAAGATCAGTTGTTCCCTGTGGTTTCTAAAGCTCATTATGACAAAGAGCATAAATGTTTACCATGAAAAAAGTCATTGCCCCATTGTGAAACTGGGATTTCCAAGCCTGGAGGAATGAGTGCCTCCACTCAGTGGAGACAACTGCTGCTCTGATTTGAGTGGTCTTTAGAAAAGCCCTTTAGAAGATGGTGGAAGAGGCAGCAATTTCTAGAGTTTTGGTCAAAGATTGTTCCATGCTTACTTACATCAAACATACACACCAAGTCCTCTGGAGACCTACCAAAAGAGGGGAAATTCCCTCATTTCACAGAAAATTTTAAATCCTAATGCATTTCCAATTAATAACCTCTGGCACTTTATAATCACAACAAATTAACACTGGCACTCCATCTTTATCAATTCCTATATCTTAAAGTAATCTTCTATAGCTTGTATATAAGGTATTTACCTTTCTCATCAGTGATCAAACCTTTACTGCTAAGAGGTTATGTCCTTTTACTCCTTTTAGGATACATGACTTTTGTCTTTTTGTCAACCAGTTAGAGGCTACCAAAAAGGTTCAGATCATGCAAGCATGAAGGAAATAATTTCTTCCAGATTGTCCTGGGTCCAACATGGTGGAACCGGATGCTCTTCTGTTGTCTGGCTTTCTTCTTCCCAGAGAGCTGTGGTTTTTCCAAGCTTCTGGGAAGGAGGACACGCCTCTCCGGCATGAACTCATAAAAGGGGGCGTGTTGAGAGATTCAAGGACATCTTGTTTTCCCCTCTGCTCTATCTACTGTCCTCTCTATCTTGTCCGTGCTGCAGCTCTCTCAAATATGCCACGCAGGACTCTTGAATCTTACGCCCCGGGACTGGAAACTTTCATTAAGGAGAGAAAGCCACATCTGTGATCTGCTATTTCCCTGAAGCAGTAAAAGACTCCTTCTGCAAAATGGGTAGAACCTTCTCCGTTTCTGCTGATTCCCGGCGGGGGTGGTGTGTGAACTGTTTTGCCGTGACGGATCGACCCAGCGATACCCCTTATCTCTGCAGCGGATGAAGTCGGCATCAACGCGCGGGGGAATTTGAAGATATTCCCTTGGGACACGACCAGGCCGGCCCGTGGCGCAGATGTGTGTGTGGGGGGGAGTCTGGGAAGACCCATCCTTGGCAAAGAAGAGTTCTCTGCAGCCACTCCAAAAGAATGAGGGACTATGTTTTATTTGCATGAAAGGTTTGCTTCAGGAGAGAGTTCCTTATCGAGAGCTTTTCCATCAGGTGAATGGACTGGACTCTTCCTTCCCCCTCCCCCCTCACTGGCGTGGCGAGCCATTGTGGAGGGAGGGGGGGTTTGTAAGCGGGGATCATTTCGATCGGGAGATTTTATATGTAACTGTACACTTTTATCTATTCTCCCTTTATCTCTTTCTTTCGCTTTTCCAGTCTGGTTTAAGTTCAAAAATGATTTTATTTTGGGGGTGTTTTACTATTAAACTTTTCTGTTTCTATCCTTTTTATATGTAGTCTGTGTGTTATCATTTCCTTTGCAGGACTGAAGCCTTAATGAGCTTGTTAATGTGCTGATAAGCCGTTAACAGGCATCAAAAGTTTCTCTTGTGTGTGGTTTGGCTGGTTTTGCTTTTCCAGCCCACACACTATTTTGTCGCATCCCTTTCGGTGGGAAACAGCCCTCCTCCTCAACCTGCGACACAGAGTGAACTCTCAGATGACCACTGTCCTCAGTGTGTATGGAGGAAAATCCTACTGCCTGAATTTTCTTTATCAATGAACTCTTAAATCTCTAGCTACCTTGGTATATGACTGCAAATCACCTCGGAAGAGAAAGTAATAAACAATGTCATTGAAAGCAGGCTGCTAACTCCAAGTAGCTCTTTAAGAGTAATTATTTATCATTAAATCACAGGAGAATATTAAAAGGTTGCCAAGTCAATAGAATATAAGTGCAGAAAGAATTTGAGGCTGTAGGAATTGAAAATTTTGATCGTTCAGCATGCCAACCTTACTGCTGTCATCTCTTTTTTACATTATCAGTTCACATTGCCTAGGAAAAAAAATCCTCTTCAAAGAAAGACATTTATGAATTGCTGAATTGCACTATGCACTTAAGTATTTCCCCCTATAATATCTTCTCATGTATTACTTTACGTGGAGCATTTATACCACTGGCATGAGCTACTAATTACTTTTTTATCCTTTGGCAGCACATCAAGAGATTGAAGCCACATTCATTCTTTGCACTTGGCTTCATTCAAACTTGACTGAAATTGCAGTGCATGACACAAAGACTGTACAGTCTAAGTCATGAGAGATTTTCCCATTAATTTCAGTGATCTTTGCAGCAGATACTTGGACTTTTGTTCAGATAAAATAGGATTTTATCAGCACAGGGCAAGGATCTGATTGACCAAAATGATTGGAGAGTAGCAGGAATAAGGGTTTAATTTATCTTAACATTTTGCGCGCACACACACACACACATTTTAAAAGGCTATTCTGCACACTTATGATTGTTGCTTTACAGTCAGTTATTGACAGATGCAGTAGCAGCAGAGTGATCCAGTCCACACCAGGGTTAGTACCACAAGATGCTAAACACACTGCGTTTACACAAGGTAGACACATTTGTGTCTACAAATGACTGACCTACCCTACAAACATGTAATCTGTGTAAGTTTCAGTCACACAGTTTGTAAATTATTTCAGGTGAGGTAGACAAAACAATGAAGATTTTTAAACTGATCCTGACCTTAGAGCTCTAAGCTCTAAGCACATTAGCCAGGAGACACTGACTTGAAATTATTTAGCCTCAGTGATGAACCTACAGAGAACAGGTTTTTGAAAAAAAAATGCCAGGAGCCATCTGATTGGTTGCAAGCACTAAGATTGTGTGAGTTAAAAACATTCATGTGGAGATAGCGCAAATTTCATCCATGATCAGTAACACTCAGTGTCATCCAAAATTAGAAAAGTCCTTTTAACACAGACTAGCTGGAGAAATTAAGTCAAAAATCACATATGCTGATGACAAGAATTATGTTGCTGAAGTCAAGAATTAAAGCTGCAGTGTTAAGGGTCGAGGGACCGAGGTAACAACTCCTCGAATTCCTTAATGATTCCTTTCTGTCCTGCTAGAGACAGAAGGGTTTTAAAGGGGAAGGAAGAAATTCACACCTCGGTCTGCGTTTTTGGAAACCTGGAACAAACTTTTAATAAACAATAAAACCATACAGCTATACACTATTATATATATATAGGCACAAACCGAGAAAAGGGGAAAAAAATGAAGAAGAGAGGACTTAGATAACCAGAGTTCTGTAACAGTCTTGTTCAAGGTCGGTGCTCTGGGCAGGCATCCAGCGGCAAGGGGGGAGTGAAGACTCTGCAGCTGCTTCGGGCAGGGAGCAGACTTCGTCTCGCGGTGAAATGGGGGGGAAGAAACCCCACGGGCAGATTTAATAGCAGAAAAGCTCTCGGCACGAAAGCAGCCAGGGAATTCGAGTATTCTCACCCGATTCAGACAGGACAGGAGTCACGGCAAAACAGTTCAGAGTCTGTAGTCTTCAGGTTTCAGGCCTAGCCGATCAGCAGGTCGGGCCTAGTCAGGCCTAGCAGGCCTGGTTTCGGCCTGGTCCCTCGGCAGAGCAGATTCGTGGGAGTCCTCTCTTTGTGCCGCTGCCCGGAAGCCCAAGGGAGAGATCTGCCCTCTGCCTGCTGCTTTTAAAGGCTCCCCACCTAACGTTCCACCTGACCCCCTTAACCAATTAAATGCGGAATTATCGTATTTGCGTGGAATAATTCTATTTGTCCATTTCCCAAAACAAGGAAGTTTTAGCTCAGGACATGCAGTCACATTAAAATATTAGAAAAGGAGCTAACCAATGAAGACAAAAGAGAGACAATTAAAAAACGGATTAAAACGTAGTGTTTTTCCTAATGCAGTTTCAAGAAAACGGGAAAGAAAGGAAAACAAAAAATCTGGTAGTCCTGCAAAAAAAGGAACAAGTTAAATTTAACAGCTTTAAGATAACAATACATAATAGGGCTGGACAAGCCAGATCAGAGAAACCTTGAGAAAGGTTATCAAATTGAAAGCAAAAATCAAAGGAAATGATGATGAGGAAATGATTGCAAACCAGTATCTAGAACTATTTGGGTTGGAACGACTTCAGGAGCTGATTTTAAAAAGTCCTGACCCTGATACTGCTAAACCCTGACTACCATTACCAAAACAAGTGCAAGAGTCAGCAGCAGGAGCAGGATATTCTCTTCAGGGCACCTGGTTTAAGCAAAAAAAAAAAGGGGGGGGGGGGGGGGGCAACAGGAAACCAATTCTACA
>NW_010413938.1:10866-12270 GCF_000710305.1 Buceros rhinoceros silvestris
ATATGTTCTCTGGGGGTCTGTGTGAAAAAAAAAAAAAAAAAGGGGGGGGGGGGGGTTGTTACAGTAAGCACATTCTCAACTCCGATACAACTTGGCCCTTCAATAACTCACATTCAGCCCACAAGGAACTCCACGAGACCATTACTTAAGCAGTAGCATGCACTTGTTTAGGGAGAAAATTATGTTGAGGAACCAGACTTGACAAAAAACTTGTGCACAACAATATGCAAAGGAGAAATAAAGTAAAATTTGGGAGTGGAACACGGCAGTTAGGGCAGCGATGTCATTTCAGTCCATTAGTCTACAAGGACAGATGTCAGGCACTGAAACCGTTTTCTCTTCCCAAATGTGAAAATACCTGAAAGGTTGAATAACTGATAGAAGAGCTAAGAGAGAGAAATATCTGTAAATTTTAAGTGCAAGAGGTACATATTAGCAGTTGCTGCATCTGGCAGCCACATCTTCATGCCCCAGGCCCAGCGGGTAGTGAGGCTGAGCACGCATTGCCAGCAGGTACACATACAGGAACACACCTGTGTAGCAGCTACATTTATGTATGAACAGCCGGACACATAGATTTACATGGACAGAAAACAGCCAGTCTGAAAAACGAGGGCAGGTTCTCAGCGTGAGTATCACCATCCCTTCATATGTGGGGGGGAAAGCATAGTGTTAGTAAAGGTGCTTTGCAGGATAATTTAGAAGTCAGAACCAAAGGGAAGTACACTGCCTTGTAGTTGCTTGCAAATCATTACCAAAGCAACAAGAGATTCGTTTACAATGTTTCCTGCAGAGCTGCCTTTACAAATTAAAAACCTTTATGGGACATTGGGGTACAGGTTGTAAATACTGTATGGAAGATCATTGCATTTGCTTGTGGATGACACTTTTGACCTATGGGAGAACTCTGTGCGTTTTAGAAAACCACAGATGTTTCCCTGGCAGAGGAGGAGAGCAGGTGAAAGACTCCCCTAGCATCAGTGTGCTCAGAAAATCTGGAGGAGATGGTATCAATGGCACAGCCTTAGCATCTTCTGAAAAGGACCAGTGGCTCAGACAAGTTGCAGGACCTTCTTTCTCTCCACAGCCTAGTAAACTCAAAATAATTCTTTCTCATTTGAATCTTACTTACTACAGACAGTGCATGACACGGGCTCCAGAGGCATGCCAGCATGGAGCAAGTTATTTCTACAAAGCAGTTCAGAGCAGTAAATTATCATTTCTCACAGCTTATTAATGAAATACCCACCGTTACATTGACCACTCCCTCTTTTTCCAGTCAAGGCTGTAACTTCACCTGCATAAGTCACAAGAGCAGCTCAGCCCTGACCCAGCAAGGGGAGGTATGTGTTCTCACAGACAATTTGACTTTGCCTTTTGTCTTGTCCACCTATTTATGCCACA
>NW_010413938.1:12350-18299 GCF_000710305.1 Buceros rhinoceros silvestris
ATAGTCCTGGTAGGGAAATACTTGGCTGGACAATCAGGGGCTGCAAAGCAGCCTCCTGTCAGGTGCCCTGGAAATGTCAGGGAGTATATCTCAGGGAAATTATGGGTAACATTAATCAAAAAGTCAGCCATTGACAGACCCAGTTATTGCAGGAACTGTGATCCAGGTTTCTTCCAGGCTGGCCATGTCCCCTATGATATACAGATCTCAAACCAGCCCTTTTCATTGAGTTTGCCCAATAAATGCAGGAAAGTCTTCCCTACAATGCCCAATCTCTTGGTTAACAATCAAATCATTACAGTGAGATGGCCAATTCAGAATGACAATCTGGCATCCATTTCTTCTAATGGCAAACATCTGAGGGGGACTGCAGAACATTCTATGTCTTACGGCAGTTTCAACTTTGAAGTAAAAATGATCCTAAAATAGCAGAGTGACAAAAAATACTGCTGAGGGAAACACAAATAAGTCACCATGTCATAATATGTAATCATCACCTTGTTCAATGTTCACTGACTTGTACAAAATGGTGAAACTTTATTCCCTGGTGAGAAGTTAAAGTGGTACATGCCTATTTATAGCACACACACACAAAAAAGAAAACCTATCAATCTGTACAGTGCAACTTTCGTCTCATTTTTCAGCCATCCCAAATATTTTTGGTTACAGAAAGCATGAATGGATTGCAAACTAATTAACTCATTGACTTGATTCTGCCATTCAAATTGTTGCCATCATTTGGAAACAGCAAAGGACACAAGGGGTCATCCCTTATTGCAGAACTCAGTGCACTGCATATATTTCGGGTTGCACTTTGCTTGACTTTGATAGTTTTTTCTTTTACAAAAAAATCCCTATAAATGCAACACATATAAATTGTCTTCAGTTCCAGAAAGTTTATGTTCACTTTATGCAAATATTTAATCCTATATTAAATAAAACATGAACTGATACTGTACTTATTGTCATAATCACTTCATTAAATATACTCCTGGTTGTATTTAATGTAGTAGAAATTGTTTGCTGAAGAATGATATGGTAGTTAGCATTTGCTGGCTTAAATTTTGCAATCCCCACTAGCCAGGACATGTAAACAATTTACACTTTGATGGTCAGACATAAAAATGGGAGGAAAAAACTCTAAGAGCTATAACAAAGTTACTTCTGAGCAAATTTTGGAAAAGTTTTAATTACATCTTGGAAAATTCCATTTCACAATGCAATACTGAAATACCAATTTTAAAATGCACCTGTAGATGTTTAATGCATTAAATTTGATTAATCGTATGCACGAAAATGTCAATACCAGTTTTATGCAGTTCAATAAACTAGCATTTTTCATTTTCATGCAACTCTAACAAGGATTTTACTAGACTTGTTCTTGTTCCTCCAGGCCACAAAATTAATTTCCCTGCTCTCAGTCTGTAAGTTACCCAGGAAATAACTTCTGGGTTCTGAAGAAATCCTTCTGCGCTAACTGCAGCTCTCCATCTCTGTGAGGAAGAAGCCGATTTTCATTGGTGTGTCAGTACTCTATCCAAAGCAGGCACCTGTCTCATGCACAAACCTCAGATGTGTTAATCAGGGTAAAATTAATACAATCTTGCCTTGAACTTGAATAGAGGTGTACTCAAATGGTATGACAACAGCATGGGTTTGTAACATTGCAAGCCAGGCACAATTTTAGATAAGGATTTGAGCAGTGTGATCATCCAAAAGGCAACACTGGATAAAGTTACTCAAGAAGGATGAGTGGGAAGACAGAAGAAATCAAAATAAGCAAAATAGTCAGCAGAAAAGAAACCCTGGCCCTTGTGGAAAGGGAAAGCAACATCATAAATATGGGCATGAGGAAGGAGAACCTGAGGAGAAAGAAAACAAATTCACCTTAGTTCTTTTTTTTCTCACTGAGGATCTCTCAAGCCTGCTCATTTTGACCTCAGGATAAGCAACCAGCAGGGCTCACTATACGACATCAGCTCCATGATACTGTAAAACCCAGAGCTAATTTAGAATACAATTACTTAAATTAATAGTTTTGTATATATACAGATATTGATTAATGCTGTGCAAAAACTTCCCATCAGCACCAAGTGCATTATGAATTAATTCAATGAAGTTTAAAACTGTCCTGATTTTTCAGTCCTCTAAACAAACCCATCACAGCAATCCGTAATTCCCAGAGTTAATTATACAGAGATATATGTAGGTATAGATACGTACACATACGTTCTGTCGCAACTGCAACAGTTTAAATAGGTATTTTAGAGTGGGTATGGGATGTCCCAAAAGCAGGAACCAAATCTATACAGACTTCTAGCAAAAGCAGAAAACAGTAAATTAAGGCCAGGCAGGTTGAAGTGGGTAATCCCTTAATATTATTGGGACATTATTAGCAATTTAGTTTAAATGGTAAGACATAATTTAGTTTTTAAAAGCTACTTGAAAATCATGTTTATTTTCTGACTTTTTGATTGATTTATTTCTTGGGTTGCTCCCAAGCAACCTTACACACAGAAAAGTAACTGCTGATGCAAACAGTAATGAAAAAAACAAAATTGCTACTCAACTGTTCAGGGACAATTTTGTAAGTAGTAACAGGCTCTTGACGTTTCCACCAGTTTTTGTTCTTCTTGCTCAAACCAAACTGGCATAAATATTTTGTTTACCAATAATACTAAGCCACAAAGGTTTGTATGAAAAGATCTGAAAAAAAGAGGAATGCAAAAATGAGGAGACTAGAAAGGTTGGGAAATAAGGAAAATGACAAGTGGAGTATGAACTGAGTTTGTGGCAGTTCTCTTAGCTGAGGTATTTAAATTGATGTTGAACAGGAAAAAACTGCTAACAAAGGGGAGTAGCAAACCTCCACCAGTAGGCATCCCCAAAAAAGGACATGTCACCTTCAGTGACAGCAGTTCCCTTTGTGGCCAACAGACATGGCACCATGGCAACCCCCTCTACACCAAGCTGTGAGCACGGGGGACTGTTCTTAAAGGAATCTGACATGTAAAATTGATGGGAATTTTCTATTTATGATTCTGATAATCTTCTCTGAGAATTACAGATCTCTTGGATTTCTGATCACATACATGATGTAAAAGAGTCTTTAATTTTATGGATGATGGAGACAGGAATCACTGGTCTGCTGTCCCCAGTTTGAAAAGTTTTGGGTTCTACCTAGTGCCTAATGTAAAGCCTAATTTGTCTGATCAAACCCATATGCCAAAGAAGACTCAGTGTCCTTCTCCTCTCAGCATATCTTGACTCTGTGCTCACTGTAATAATAATGGGTTTTCTCTAACGCCTAAATGCAAACAGTAATCCTCCCATTATTGCATACAACTGTGCAATAGTTGTACCGTGTACTATGCAACTGTTGATTTGAAATGATCCATGAAAGCAAAGAAACCAGAGACAAATCTCTTAAGGCCTCAGACACTTCAGACTGTTAAAACTGGACAAAGTTAGACTGCAAGTAAGTGATTATATAAAGAAGACTTATGCCAGTCTTTCCACAATAAACTGACTTGCACACATCCTTCCAACTGATCAGTTAACCACATGAAAAAACAAAACCAACCCAAACCTCAAACACCTTCTGACAACAGCGCTTGAAGGAAGGAGGGATGTAATTTTCAGAAACTGAGGTTTCAGGAGTTAAGCCTCAGTGTTCTTCTCACATTTAACAAATCTTAATGCAGTTTGAACTCCACCAGCCAGCGAAAGTTTAAAATAAAAGCTACTCTGATTTGGGTTTGCTTGTATTCTGAAAGTTTTCATCATTAAAGGTTTTGCTGCATGCAGTTTTACTCCCATGACTTTTTTTCATGACATATACTTCTTTCATGGGTCTTCCAAATTCTCTTTTCTGTTCCAGCCTTTACCTCAGGTCAATTCTGTCATCCAAGTATGGCCATCTCTTAGTAAAAAAAAAAAAAACAAAGTCACTATTTATCCCTTGGGATCATTTCTCACTTACTTGAAATACTGAGTACCAGCAACTTTGAAACCAGCAGGCAGATTTACTGCAGTTTAGGATTTGGCCCTATTGTTAATGACAAGGTGCAGTCAGTGAAGCTGCTAGAATAGAATTATTTCAGTATGTTCCACTCCATAAATCAAGCAATAACTCTACATTTTCTCATTTCCAATGCCATTAGAAATAATTGTTTGTACCAAAGGTCTCTTACTGTCCAGGAATCTAACCTATCTGGATTGTCCCATGTTTTCACAGGAAACTCTTTGAAGTCTCAAGTTGTGTCTGCTTCTTTGACTCTTGTGCAGCTGAATATGAGCCCCAAGCCAATGTCCGACCTGGAGGTAGATTGCTGTGTGCTCCTTACCAGCAGAATGGTGGCTGAATGGCATAGCTTTACCATAACCACACTGCCAAGCTGTAAACTACTGCAAGCTTCCCATTCACCTCACCTCCAGTAGAGAAATTCTTTTCTGTCCATGAATTTCACCCAGCATCCAGCTTGTGTGCTTTGTATTTTGCAAGCCATGTCCATTCTGGCACCCCTTTGCCATGTCATTACACACCGAGTGAATACATGCTCCTTTTTAAGCAAAGCTTTGGCATGCTCCCCATTGTGGGTGTGACCCCCCGGCCGGTCTGGGAAGCAGCCCAGCTAAGCCTGCTGTCAGTCCACAGCAGGAGGCGTGTTGTTTAGGAGGAGACAGAGAGGTTGTGTCAATGGGTGATTGGAAAGCCAGCTCATCTCTGGCCAGGACACTGAACTTGAAACCAATCCAAGCAAAGCATGTAATATAACTCAGAAACTATAAATTCATGTGATAAGGGAGAAACTGCGCAGTTAGAATTTGTAGTGTGTAGGTGCCGCAGCAGTTTGCTGCAGTTGTATTTTAACAAAGGCCTTGTGTGCACACAAACTGTTGTCGCATTGTCCACCCCGAATATTAGCGACGTATGATTTACCACTACACCCCATGAGGGGAAATTTCGGTGCCTTTTTAAGCCTGTGTGGGAGGAAGAATTCTCCACAATATGCACTTCAGTAAAAAGGAAAAAAAAATTTTCCTTAACCTTTTTCATCCTTCAGTTTCCTGCTCGGTAAGTGTATGTAATATAAATCTGACCAAATAATGAAGGAACTCATTCCATTTACCATGGACAGCAAATGCTGTATTTGTTCATGCTATGTAAACTGCTTTTAGCATTGGCTAACTCCACTGCTATGAAAGAGTTAGCAAACTCTACCTGCTTTTATATGTCTCTACCCATTTAATAATGGGGAGACCTAAACTTTACTATTATTGGAAACAGAAGCAGGAAGTAAGCAATACATATAATTAAACATCTGTAACCCCCCCAAAGAAAATTACTTCACCTGTGAAACCATTGCCACTAAAATCCTTATGTTCAGATTTGATAACAACAAAACCTGAACAGCTTTAACACAAATATGACCTCAGTTCTGTAATACCTCATGTGCCATTAATACATGTTCAGCCATATGAAACCTCCATTAATGTTCTCCATAAACAATTTAACATTACCTCATATTAGTTATCTACAACCGACAAATATTCTGGGCCCACTGTTGTGGGGTACTTTGGCAGGATGACTCAAAGCTACCTAACGTTGCAGTACACTGTTGTGGTACACTGGGTGGCAGTATAGGCGCTCAGAAGATTACGTGCTTACGTGCTTACGTTACAGGAATGCAGTAACCACCCACGATGGGCGAGGCTTAGGGGGAACACTATATAACTCTGTTCAGTACATAATAAAGTGCCATTTTGCATCTTCTATATTAGAATAAGTGTCTAAATGGACCTTGATGGCAGAGGTCAAGTGCCAAATATCACAACAAGTTGCCACATAATGGTGACCCCGACATGATGAACGGCGGCCGCGGCAAGTTCCGAAGGCAATATGAATCGGTCGACCAAAGTGACAGAGACTGTACAGGTACTTAAAGA
>NW_010413939.1:0-4866 GCF_000710305.1 Buceros rhinoceros silvestris
CAGCCCCATCTCGGGGTTCGAAAGCCCCTCGTCTCGGTGTGTTTTAACCGCAGGCTGGTGTTCCAGCAAGTGCTTGTCCAGAGCGTGGCTGAGCTGGGGAGACGAGCCATGGGGGGCGCAGACGGTCGTGGTGGGATGCGGGCATCGAAGCTGGGGAGGACAGGCTGGGCAGGAGCTAAAGGCGCTACCTGGAGCGTGACCGCAGCTCGGCTGGGACAGCAGCTTGCAGTGTCACTAACGCAAAACATGCTTTTGACCAGACAGGAATAATTTTATTTCAAGCAGCAGAGAGTGTCCTTGTAACCTGGGAGCGGGGCGGGAGGAGGATGTGTGAATAAGGGCTGTGTCTGGAGCTGGCTGGGGTTGGGGATTCCTAGGGGTCACCCCTGACCCTCAGCAGTCGCTGCTGGAGCTGGCCTTTCCCAGAAGGTGTTTTTCTAACCAAATGTCTCGCCCTTTGATCGTACAGGTGCTCAGTGAGGGTGGTTGAACTGAAAGGCCACCACAGCCGTTTTCACCAGGGGAATACCTCAGCTTTCCGGTGTTAAAGACCTAGGACATAATCCTGCAGGTATGTCGTAAATAGATATAACAACACGCATTAACTGCTGCTTCTGTTTTCCAGGCCGGCTGTTATTTTACAGTTGTAAATTGTGGCTGTACCACTAACAGACAAGGATTGTGCTGCTTGTTTATGCTGTAATTTCTCGAGATTGATTTTTTTTTTTTAATGTAGCTAATCATACTCTGGGAAGCAGTGCAGGAGGTCTGAGCCTGGATTATGGTTATGTATTTCAAAGCCAGTAACAGCAGAGGGAGCATGATTCACTACTGAGGATGGGAAGTTTTTCAGCCTAGGTTTAAGGCAGGAATCCAGTCTGTTTGTAATTTCCATGCTGTGCATATTGGCGAACTTCCAAAGCTGCGAGCTGTAAACATGGATATTTTTCCTCTGACTAGTTCTGATTCTTGCTATGGTTTTCTATATGTCTGAGGAGTACGGAGTATGGTAGGGAGCATGTCACAGGGTGATCTTAGAGTCAACCCCCGCACCTCTGAGGTAATGTCTGATTGTAGTTCAACAGCTGATCTTCACTGGAAGAAGCAGTTTGCTGATGGCAGACCTTTTTGTTTAACAACCCCTTTTTGCACAGGATGACTTTTTTAATGCTGTACGAGCATATGGGAGGTTATGTTAAATATCACAGTGTGCTCAGCTGATGGGCTTTGCACAGCAGAATGCAGTATGAATGCTAATGCTGGAAAATAAATGCAAAAAGAGTGTCTTGCTCTGCTGCCTTCACTGTCAGGGTGGGATTGGCTCTGGCTGCTTCGTATGGGATGAGTTTGCAGATGCTGCAGAGCAAGATTTGTGGTGCCTTAGACTAGCATGACTTTTCTTGCCTGATGGAGTGTGGAAGAAATACTCTTTGCTATGGTTTAAAACCCAACAAACCATGGGGAGCTAATCAAGATGACGATAGGCTGTTACTGTAAGGAGGGGTAACACCAGCCTTGCTGTGTTAGAAGGAACACATGCAGCCTTGCACCAGTGTCCTGGACCCTTGTTAGTGCATGCGAGCCAACAGCTTTTCCTCCTTTTCATTTGGCTTGCCTCGGAAAATGCGAGGCAATCATGTTGTATTATTTGCTAGGCAGTTGTAATTACTTTCAGATGCGCACTAAACCCTTCGGCAAGAAAGGTGGTGATGTTGGCATCAGCTGCTCTGAGCAGTAAATCCAGCGTGTGCAGGAGGGAGGAGCTGGGACGCAGTTACGAGATGAAAAGAGAACTTGCTTGCCAGGAGGCATCTAATATTGAAAGGGAGTGATGCTTTTCATGCCTCGCTGGGTAGGACTGAGAGCTCTTTGTAGCAGGGTGACTCCCTGCATGCTGCGCTGGCAGCGTCCTCAGTTTGACACAGGGGTCAAGGCACAATGGCATGGTCTAGGTGGGGCACTGACAGGTGTTTAAATGCAGAGTTCTTTGGGTTAGAGCAGTAGCTGAGCATTGGGGCATCTGAGTTCATGTGGATAATGAATTTTTGGCCCTAAATTGCTTGTCTGCAAAGGCAGTGGTGAAGGTTTGTTCCTCCAGCATCTCCTGGCTGATGCGGCAGGCTCATCTGCGAGGCTCGAAACACTGCTGCAAGCTGGGTGGGTTTTCTGGCTGCTTTTCTTACAGAGGTATTGAGAGAAGCCCTTCCCTGGCAACGCCTGGAAAATCTGTTTTCAATTCAGCCCATCTTTTGGCTCTAAGTACATGAGCAATCTTGCAGGTTGGGTTTTCTCTGTACTGTTTTCCAGTTAAATGTATTTTAGCCTTGTCTACATCTGTCAATACTGGCAGTGAGTTGTCGCCCACTTTTAGAGCTCCATTGTGGAGGGGAAAAGGGGTGAAGCCAGCGCTGCAGTCAGCTCAGTACTGCTTGCTGTGTCTGCAAGCAGTTAGACAGTGGGTGGAAGGCGCTGGCATTGGGAGAAACCCCAAACAGACCTGTCTCGTCCAAGAGTCCAGCCTCAAATTGCTCTTTGGGGAAGGACCGTTCTTCAGAGCCTGGCGTGTGGGCCTCAACTGCGTAGGCACCAGGAACCTGTCTGTGGCCTGAGGTGACTCAGAAGTAGTGATTTGCTCGTTAGATTTCACCACAGTCCTTTAAATTTAGACACATGTGGAAGCAGCTGTTTCAGCAGTGATTTTTCCAGTGTCTTGACTAGCATAGGCAAGCCCAGGAGAAGAGAAAGTTCTAAACCCTGATGTTGTTGATGTTGTTGTGTTGTGATGGTTCGAAGAATGGTATACTAATCGAATTTTGACAGTATCTGGTTATGATACTTTGTCTTGCAAACTTTATTCCCCTGTAGCCTTTAGGAGTGGAATCAGACCAGGGAACAGTCCCCTACCTTAATAGCTGTTGCTGTATGCACTGAAAAAAATGCCACCCATACAAAAAACCTGGAAGAAATAGGAAACTAACTGGCTCTAAAGTAATTAAAATTTGTCATGAGGGAAACTTGTTGCAGAGATGATGAGCTTTGGGCCCCTCACTCCCAGAAGGACATTTAGGGGCTGGAGTGTGTCCAGAGAAGGACCATGAAGCTTGGGCAGGGTCTGGAGCACAATGTGCTGAGGAGCGGCTAAGGGACCTGGAGGGGCTCAGCCTGGAGCAAAGGAGGCTCCGGGGAGACCTTCTGGCTCTGAAAACTCCCTGACAGGAGGGTGCAGCGAGGTGAGGGTTGGTCTCTTCTCCCCAGGAACAAGTGACAGGAGGAGAGGAACTGGCCTCCAGTTGTCCCAGGGGAGGTTGAGGTTGTCCCTGAGGAGCCATTTCTGTCCCGTTGGGGTTGTGCAGGCGTGTCCCAGGCTGCCCAGGGCAGTGGTGGAGTCCCCATCCCTGGAGGGATTTCCCAGCTGTGTGGAGGTGCTGCTGAGGGACAGGGTTTGGTAGTGGGTTAATGGTTGGACTCGATTTGCTTAAAGGTCTCTTCCAGCCAAACCAATTCTGCTATTCGAAGATGTTGCCAGAGCAGTGAGCTGTGCTGTGACTGCTCAGTGCTGGTCACACTGAAGCAGCATGTTGGCAGTCTGCTGGCCCATGATGGTCTTTGACTGGAATTTTATGCGGATCGATGAATTATTGTACACTTAGTGATTTCTTTTCACTGTCCATCTGTGGTAGCTGTTACCCCACTGCATCACTCTCTTGAACGTGAACTGCCGTAGAGTGGCTGTGAGCTCATGACATCTGAGTTTTGTGGGTTGGAGACTGAAGTATAGGCTTTGAAACACATTGACAAGGGCTGAGATGAATCCTGTGAAACTTTCTCCCCACTTGGTCTTTGGGAAGAGAGGAGGCTTTGCTGGTAGCAGTTTGGAGCAGTTAAATCCCACCCCAGTTCCGTACCTCCTCTGGAGAAGCCTGAGAGCAAAGGCAGTGCCATCATGTCTGAGTGGTGGAAGAGGACTGTGGGGTTGTTCTGGGGCTCCTGTGATCAAATGAGAGTTCACGATACAGCGGGAGTCACAGGCTGGCCTGATTTGCTGTAATCAGCAACGGTAAGTGGTGTGACTTTGATTCTCTAAATTACACAGACTGGCCTGATGTTGGTTCCACTTAGTTTAATTCTTCCGCATGAGCAGTCTGTGAAAACTTGGCGCCTGGGTGGAGGACTGGCTTTTGTTAGTCCCTGGTTTTTGTTAGGCTGGCAGGCAGTTGCAGGGTGTTTTCTGATTTGTTTTGCTCTTCTCAGCACAGCCTTATCTGGGCATGACAGCTGACATGAGGAGTGAGCCACCAGCCATGGGGCAGGCTGCGGGAGGTGCCAGCTGCGCTGCGTGTGCTCCCGCTAGGACACTGGTCTTCCAAGGGCTGCGGAGTGCAGATCAAGTCCCCGTACGCACCACTCTGCCGACTGAATGGTGCTTGCTGGGACTCCTTAGTGGGGCGAAGGGAGGGAGGGGGGTTCATGCTTTGGGAGCCTCAACTCCAGCGCACGTGGGTGGATGTGCAGATGTGGTGCCTCTGACTGCAGGATCCTGCGTGAGCATCCTGTGCTTGTTCCGGGCTGTGCAAAGGCAAGTGCAGCCAGTTGGTTTGATCAGAAGAGGGAGTTCTCAAGGTGCTGGATGACTAATAGGTATTTGCTTCCTCTTCTGACCTGAAAAAAGTCCTCCCTTTGGTTCCCTCATGACTGGATATGAAATTCAGAGAGGTGAGAAACTGATAACCCCAGTAGATGTGCGAGGACCTCTCTTATAGGGCAGGTCCATGTTTTTATTAAGTAATCTTTCAAAAAATTCTTAAGATAAAGAATTCAGCCTAACTTGCAGAGGAAAATTCTGTCCTGGTCTATTTTGTCTAGAAG
>NW_010413939.1:4981-17738 GCF_000710305.1 Buceros rhinoceros silvestris
TCTTTCCCTTCTGCTGTGCTCTCTGTAGTCTGACAGGGCTCTTTCCAGTGGGAGCAACGATTCCCTGAATACTTCGTGGGGTGGACAGCATCTATTTGGTTAGCTTTACCTCTGGCTGGGCGTGTTCTGAGGGAAGGAAGGGAGCAAACCATAAACTCTCTGTTCCTGTGTGCAGAGAAGTTGAGTTCTGTCAGTGCTGCCGGCACAGCCTCGGGGGAGGCAGTGTGTGAGTGCTCGGGTCGGTGCGATGCGTGGCTGTAGGATCCCTGTGCTGTTGGCACTTGCCATGGCCAGGGCAGGGTTCTCCTGGGCTGTCTTGTAGCTGTAGGCTGGGTCAGAGCTGCCAGTTCCTGCCTGGGGGTTTCTCGTAGCCCAAAGCTGGTTGGAGCTCTGTGGCTATGCTCAAGCCCTCTTCTGCCTCTGTGCCTCCGGTGGGGCGGGCACGCATACGTGTGTGTCAGCACACATGCCCCTGCTGTCCAGGAATGTGGTTAGAGCATTGTGCTCAGCCTCCTGTAATTCATTATTTGTGCTGGTTTTCCCAGTAACAGCTGTGAAAAGAACGTGTACAAACAACAGGGAAACACTGCAGCCAGGTGTCCTGCTGCAAGGAGCAAGAGCCCATGTCTCTGTTTACTGAGGTTTCTGTTTATTGACTCAAGTGAGTCTGAGTGGGATGGAGAAGCTGTTAAAGATCTGCTATAAAGACAAGCTGCTAGCTGTAGTAAGCGTTCTTCTTGGCAGATAGCCTCCGCCGTGAGAGAACATGGTGGGGAGGCGCAGGATGGAGAGTGTAGTCGTGTTGTTTGAACTGGAAAATTCCCTTGTAATTGTTTTGCCAGGCTTTGTGTAATGCATCCAAAAAACCGCTCCACAAAGTGACGGCAGGCTGTGCAGATAGACAGTTGTGGCTTCATGTATCCAAATTAATGGGCTTCCCAAGTGCTCTTGACTTGCTGTGCTTTCTGCTACATCACTTAGTGTGGCTTCTAGCGCTGGCAGACCTCTGCGTGGTACTGTTCATTCAGCTCCACGCCGCTCTCAGATTACCCTGCGCTAGCTCTGAACTCAAACAAGCAGTTTGGGAATATGTGGTTTGCAGGGGGGTGAGAAACAAGAGGGAAAGGAGAAAGACTTATTATGATGCCGTGAGACGTTTTCCTGCTTACTCATGCTTGCAAACTGTTGTGGTAAATGTTTCTGATTCCTCATGTAGCTTTTAAAGCAATCAGAAGTAATTTCAAAACAGTCATCTTGGCTTGTGACAATATGTGGCAGAGAACAGAGCTATTTCTAATGTTCTTAGGTGGCAGCGTCACTGACAATGTGTTTGGGGTTGATGTCCAGGGCACCGGAGAGCTCAGCTGAGGGTGAAGGCTTGAAACACCCCGGTGGAAAAGGCCATACCCGCCCTTCGCCTCCTGTCTCACGTTGTGCATGCAGAGATGGACCCCAAGGGAACTGTGAGCTAGGGTTCTCCCAGGATTCTCTTATTTTAATACCTTCCCACTTGCTGCATTGCTTGAGATTTTAGGATATTCCCTGTTTTTTTCCTTTCTTCCCTCCATTCCCCCTTCTCATCAGATTTAAGTGATTTAATTTTGCCCCAAATAGCTGCCTGTTTACTGTGATTGGAGTAAGAGCAGGTTGTAAGTGGTCATTTCCAGCCACCAGTTTACCCAGTTACAACAGGTAGGAAAAAAGAGTAATGGCTTCATGGATTAAGGTGGACAATTGTCATCTTCCCTTTGACACAGGGTGCCTGGTGTTGCCTGTCAGTGCTCGTGCGCGAGGACTGGCTGGGGTGGTGAAAGGCAGCTCTGGGGTGAGCTGTGGGCTGATCCGAGCACAGCGCTGGCTCCACACTGTCCCTGCAAGGGACAGTCCTGGCCATCAGGTCTACCAGAACTGCAGCTCCCAGGAGGCTCTTCTGTATGGACCTTCCATCCCTTACCTCACTGTCTGCTCAGACTGGCTTTCCCCTCCGTGCCCTGGGTGTGCTGTGCTCTGTGTAACAGCCTGCTTTCAGCCTCCCTCTCCAGCGGCTGGGTTTTGAAGCTGCCACAGCCTTTGAAATGCAGAAGTCATGAGGGCTGTGCCCAGAGGCCAGTGTGCTGGGATGTTGCATCCTGAATAAGCAGAGCTGGAAATTTCACTTTCAACTTTTCCAGCCATCGCTGCCACCTCCATGCTACAAAACGCTCTATTTCTCTGCTTGGCCTTCTCATTATTTGTATTTCTCGCTGGGTTTTATATAACTGAGTTCCACAGTGTGCTGTAAGTCTGACCGTTCAATTTAGACTGTATTATTATTGGAATATAATACAACTTCGGACACTCTCCTATTTTCAGCTATAATTGTTCATGTGGAAGGCATTGAGCTGCCCTTGCAGAAGATCTTGTTCTCCACCAGTGGACAATGCATTGCCGTTACCTCTGTCCCGTGGGCTTTTCTCAGACTGCAGTGTCCTCTGTGTCAGTCCCAGGAGTATGCCAGAAAGCACCAGAGCCTGTTCAGTAACAGCTCCTGTGGTTGAAGACGACTTTTTTTAAGCTTCACTAATTAGAATTCAGTCTTTCAAGGGCCTAAGTAATTTTCATGAGGGTGAAATGACTGAAAATGCAGAATAATGCCTTGGGGGTTCTTTGCTCACAAGTAAGTTAATTTTTACTCCTCCTTTTAACTTGGTACAGGTTTGAGTGACCTGGAAGATGAAGCCCTGGCTGCAGTTGGTGTTCTTTACCTGTGTTTTCTCGATCTGGCACACAGATGCAGAGTTCTTCACCTCCATAGGTATGGAAAGAGCCGGTGCTCGATGTCGTGATGTAGTTGATGTGATTGCCAAAACTGTCCAAGTTCACACTTGAAGCATGTGGCTTTTTTCATCTGGCCCCATCAAACACTTGTCTGTGTTAGGGAAGGCTACTCGGCTGCATCCTCGATGCTGTTCTGCAATAAATTGATTTTTGACAATGTAGTTCTTGTGTTGTAATGTCTGTGATACAACTGTGTATAATTGCGGTAGAGCCTAAAAATAAGCACAGACTGTTTCCTGGTGTGACTTGGTCTAATGTGGAGTGGTGTGGTGAGTTCCCTAACCAAGGGTAAAAGATTAACTGAACCCAGCTGCTCTCCAGACTGGTTGGAGCTCAGAGGAGCTGTGTGGGAACAGTCACACTCCACACTCCCTGTGGTTTTGCCCCCTGCGTGGAAGGGCTCAGCTGGAGCACGGCAGAGTGGTGTGTCCCACCACCCTCCAGCATGGGTTCCCGTGCTCTGGAGTTCACTGAACAGTGTTTGACTACACATAGGTTATTTGGCTCCCTTTTTTCCTAAATTAAGTAGCTTTTTGTACAAAGTTCCTGTGAAGTATCACCGTTGCTTTACCTGTTCCTGAACCTTTCCTAGCTGTGGAAGCAGCACCGCCTGCTGACTTCTAGCTCCTTCATCACGCCTCGCTAATAATTACTGTGGAATGCTGACACTAAAGCTGTGGCTGCATTTATATAATCTCATCCGGTCTTTCAGTGCTTGGTCTTTGAAAAGCCACATTTGTCGTGGCAATTAGGGCTGACCTGCTGACAATTTCCCCCAGTGCTAATCAGGAGAGAGGGTGCGTGTCAGTCTGTAAACAGGAGTCTGGAATTCCGCTGTGCTCAGTGTTGTGTTTCCACAGTTACCCATCTTGAAAAACTGACTTTAAGTGATGCCAGTGGTAAGACTGATGTATTGGTGTGACCTAATCTGTATCCATATGTAGAACAGATGCTTTGGCAACAGTTTGGGTCTTCAGCTGCTTTGACTGAACAGCTGTAATTAATGTCAAACCTTTCTTTTTATTGCCTCGCATAGATTTGTAGTACCCAAAGTAATTCAGAGGCAGTGGCAGGGGCGCAGTGAAGCTAGGTGAGCCTTTGAACTTGGGATTTGAAAAGCCCCTTGAAGTGTTTGAGTGCCAGCCCTGTATGTCAGTAGCTTTTGTAGTTTACAGGTGTTGAAGTGCACACCCTGAGTTTGTCTGTTCATGTGGTCTGTGTTCTGTGCTGTTGGAAGGTGTCACCTTTTTAGGTCTGATTAACATTTGCTCGCACTCTGGTTGTAGGTCAAATGACAGACCTGATTTACGCGGAGAAGGACTTGGTGCAGTCTTTAAAGGAGTATATCCGAGCAGAGGAGAACAAGCTCGCTCAGATTAAAAGGTAGGGGAGAGGTTTGCCTAAGGAATGGAGACAAAATGGCTCATCTGTGCCCGCTGTCACCTCTGCTGCTAGGCGTTACGCGTACCTCCTGGGCAGGTCATCACAGTGAGACCATAGGTACTCACTTGCCCGTCATTTGTTCCCGTAATCCTGCAGAGAGGTGCCCTTGCTTCAGCTGTCGTTTAGCCTTTGTCTGCTTGTTCAGAATCTTTTGTCTGCTGGGCCCTTCCTGCTTGTCCTCGTACCACCCCAGAGCTCCTGTAGAGAAGTCATGGCATGGCAGAGGAGCCTTGTCCATGCGAGCTGTGTGCCTCTGGCTGCTGGTGCTCTGTGCTACCTGTTGGAAGCAGTGCAAAGTGCTGGCCGCAGTGATAGCGGAGACACACCGCGTCCCCAGCTTCCTTCCCGTGTTGGCTTTGTTCCTGGGGACAGCTTTCCTACGGTTCTCCGCAGTCACTGGCCTGGCTGCAGCACGTCTCGGACATTACTGTGTTTGCGTAGTTCACTGGACAGGCTCTCGCTGTCAGCCGGTGTTGTCTGTGTCCCTTGGAAGGCCGTTAATGCTGACCTAGCTGGAAGTGCTATCTAACAGGGTGTGACACTAGGACAGGCTAAATGAGGTCGAGGTTCAGAGGAGCTGAGCGCCTGTGCATGGAGCTGTGCTTTCCAGAGCGTTCCTGAGCTCCAGGCTGTGTGTGGCAGTTCGGTCTCTCCTGAGGACTGGTGGCTCACACTCCTTGCGAGTGAGGTGCGTGCCCGCTGTTTAAAATAGTAAGCGGGGAACCAAATTCCTCTTCAAAGAAAGACTTGTAATTACAAAAATCGCTTTATCCTTGTGAAGTCGATGGTGAAGGTAGCAATAAGTTGACTCCCGCTGTGCTGTTAGGATGGCTTGGAGAGGAAGCTGTGCATTCATATGCTGTTCTCAGACTGAGACGTGCGCTCCTTGTTCCAGCTGGGCTGAGAAGATGGATGTACTGACTAGCAAATCCACCTCCGATCCAGAAGGGTATCTGGCACATCCCGTAAACGCATATAAGCTGGTGAAGCGTTTAAATACCGACTGGCTGGAATTGGAGAACCTCGTTCTTCAGGACACCACAAACGGTGAGGAGCCCCGGGGAGCAGGTATCGGGAGGGCTCCTTACAGCCCGGTTGCTCCTTAGCTTCTGGAAAGCCACAAACTCAGCTGTTGTTTAAATACTGCTGCCAAGTTTGTTTGAAATATAAACTAGTGACTGGCCTCTTGTTTACTGGTTACCCAAGAAATGTGCTGCTGGAACACGTCTTGGTCAAGGCTCAAACTGTTCATCGGTCTTAGGCCTGTTACGTTCTGTTTGGAGCCGAGGGGAGGACAGGGCAGACCACAGTTGTCAGCTCTAGGTGTTGTACACCTCATTCTGAGCTTTACGCTCCTTTACATAAACTTACCTGCTCTCCCAGTCTGCCCCTTCTCTTGGCGATCATTGTTTTTGACCTCGGTTTAAGGCTCAAAATGGGAGCAGTACCGAGTTGGTGTAGGGATTTGACGACAGCAGATGCTGCCGTCAGCCTGTTGATAACAGGTTCATATACAATTGCTATCTGTAAACTGTCTGAAGCAAATGTTTCCACTGCTAATCCGTGCTTTTGCATCATACTGTCGAAGTGTCTGTCTGAATTTGCTTCCATAACTTCTTTTTTTAAACACGGGTTTATTTTTACTGGACTCTCTCAGTAAGGGAGGAGAGGCTGTGTTAGGCAGAACACTGCATGTTTTCCCTTTCTGCTCTGCATATGCTAAAGTTTTGGTACTTGGAAGCTTTTTCCAGCCAAGATTTTTATTGCCTTTTGGAATAGTCATCTTAGATGGAAATAAAATACTCAATTCTATTGAGTACTTCTGTCTTTAATTTTTTTTTCTAAGGGCTTCCTTTTCTAGTTCAGCTTGCAGCATGACTGGAAGTGGCTGGGTGGTTTTGCTTCCGTTGATTGCCCCCTTCGTCCCAAGCAACCTGCTGTGTCATCTTGATGTGTTTATAGAGTACATTTAATTTGATTTCTAAATGTCACCTGGTTTTACTTGTCAGGTTTAAAAGCCACTGACTGAGTTAGGTCCTGCCCCTGCTTAGGGGATCTGTCCCCTGAGCTGAGATGTGAAAAGCTCTTACGGCTTTGCAGGTTGGAGTACAGTCTGGAATCGTTGTCCAGCGCTGGGACCGGCAGCTGTCTCTGGATGTTGGAAGAGAACTGCTGAAAGCTATTAAGTTTTCGTGGTAGAGACATTACAGGAGAATGAAGATCACTAGATTCACATTGTACTTTAGGAACTGTGGCATGAGAAAACTGAGGGGTTTAGTTATTTATCCTTCATCTTTACTCATGAGCTGTATTTCTTAAAATGTGGCAGAAAACAATTTTTTTGACTTGAGACCCTAGTAAGAGGCTTTAGAACACAATATGAATCTCAATTCCCCAAACAAAGCAGATGTTTCCTCTTCTGAGTTAATCCGGTACTGGTATTTATTCAAACTCTGGAAGTAACATCTTTCCCTTTTACTGCAAAGGCTTTATTGCAAATCTTACAATTCAGCGTCAGTTTTTTCCAACCGAAGAAGATGAGACTGGAGCTGCGAAGGCTTTGATGCGTCTGCAGGACACATACAAGCTGGATTCTGAAACTCTTTCTCGAGGTGACTTACCAGGCAAGTGCACAAAGGTCTCCTCTGCTTGAAGAGGAGGGGATGAGTAACCTCCTCAAGCTCTCTGTCAGCAGTGAGGAAGGATGGTGGTGCTGGGAGTCCGTGTGGTGTAGATGCTTGAGGACATCTCTACTTCAACCTTGAGGCTGTTCCCACCTCAAGTAGCATTTTTTTAATTAGTATTCCTTGAGAAGAAAATGGTGGTTGTTATAATGGCTATACAGAACAGCAAAGGATGACACTTTCTTGTGCTCGTTATTGTGTAAGAAAATCCCTCAGGTACTTCTTGCTGCCCCCTGTAACTTCTCAACCAAGGGAAGGAGCTGCTCCATAATTCATTGCTCTGCTGGCTCTGTTCTTGTTTGCTCTGGTCTTTCAACCAGGCTTTGGTTGAATCACTTTGCTCCTGTTCTTTACCCATGAAATGGGGTTTAACAGCTTTTTTCCAGTGGGCTGTTTTGGAAAGCACATAGATTGGGATGCTTTGGTGTTCCGGCAGCAGAGTCCTGATAACAGTTTGTTGCTGCTGCTTATGAGAGACTTGCTGAAGCAGGTTACAGTTCTTAGCACCACACCGTTCAGTGGGCTTCGCTAGAGTGTGCGTTGATGAGTTGACAAAACAGTTGTTACATGTAGGTAATTAACAGTTAAGTGTTACCTGAGCATCTGCTGAGCTGGAGCAGCCAGAGCTGGGTGCACAGGTACAGTCAAATGGGTGCCCAGTTTGTCTGAATAACCAGCAGCTTATGCCCAAATACATGTCTCCAGGAAGGAGCAAACAAGCCAGCTCTGCATACAGCCAGGCTTCGCTGGTCATCTGACAGTGCTGATTTTGTAGGTTCTGCCGGTCTGCTCTGCCTTTGTCTGCAGCCGAAGACACGACAGCTTAACACACGAGTTTCTGTATTGAACTTCTCTTGGTTTCCAAAGGAGTTAATGCCACAGGATGATGATAGAATGGAATCTTTAATTCTGAAGGTGATCAGTTTGGTACCTAAAATGCCGTCAGAGCATTGTCTTTTAGAAGCCTTTTGGGATGATAAAAGCGTGTGTTTAGATATTCCTCAATAGACCCCACGTATTTGAAGGCAGAGATGGTTCTGTGAGGATTGCTCAAAGCTGTTGTTTGGTTTTAGGAACAAAGTACAGATCCGCTTTGACAGTAGGTGACTGCTTTGGCATGGGGAAGACGGCGTACAATGATGGGGACTACTACCACACAGTCCTCTGGATGGAACAAGCCTTGAAACAGCACGATGAGGGGGAGGATACCACAGTCAGCAAAGTGGAGATCCTGGATTATCTCAGCTACGCTGTTTTCCAGTTTGGGGACTTACACCGAGCCATGGAGCTTACCAGACGCCTGATATCTCTCGGTAAGAGCAATCTTGCTGCTCTAGTGCTGGGGAGTGTTGCCGGCGATAACTGTTTATTATACTGGTGATAAACATAGGTCCTGAGAAAACAGAGTCTACTTACACACAAAGTATCTTTAACCTTACAGTCAACGCTGTGGTTACCCAGAGAGCAAATTGTGTCCGAGTGCAGTACCTGGGTGCTTTGCTTTGGTGTACTGAGACATTTGGGGATGGTTAAAGCCCGGGTTGTCTCAAGTGGAGATCAGAGCTACCATGGGCTTAGGCAGAGAGCTGTATCTTCTGTAAAGTCCTGCTGGCTTCACATGCACCTCTGTTCCTCAGTGTGGGTTCTCTCTGATGCCAGAAGGATGCTTTGCCTGATCTTAAAGTATTTATTTTGAATATTCAGAACCGACTGAGTTTCTGAAAACCCCCTTTTATCTCTGGTCTGGTTCTAGCTTTCTCTTGACTAAGTGAATGAGCATGGCTTCCTGTCTGACTGTGCCGGCTTCCTCATGGGAAGGGTTTAGCTCCCCAGGTAGTTAACTTTACTGTGTCTTGGATTGGTATGGTTTTTTCATCAGCTGCGGTTCTTAGTTTAGATGTTAGCTGCATCCTGAGTGTGGGTGAAGCCCTTTTATTGAAAAATATGTATCGGTCTAATTTCTGCAGACACAGGAATTCATAGATTCAAATTGACAAGGACACAAATATGTATCAAATCTGGCTCCCCCTGCAACAACAGGGTGTAGCACTAAGAGCAGAATGAAAGTCCTTATCAGCACCAAACAGTGGGACAGACTTGGCAGTCCCCTCTGGGAGCAGCAGCTTCCTCTGTGCTGGGCTCAACTTCCTTATCTGGCCACTGTTAGCCTCTGCTCTAATGAGGGGTTACCTCTGGCCTTCTGGGTTAGTAGAATAAGCTAAAAACAATAAGCTGGGGAGGATCAGAAGGGGAAGAAACTGTTCTAGGTACTAGTGTCCAGAAACACTTTGTGGTGAACAGGGAATTGTTCCTTCTGCTAGGTAAAGACCAGTTGATGTTGTTCATGGATTCATACCAGCATCATTAATAAATCATTAATAACCAATCCAATGACACTAGTGATCCAGGATAGCTCCTGGATGTAAACCTGGTGCAGGCTTCTGGAGGGGGGTGCTCTTGGTGGGCTGTTAGGTGACAACACATCATTCTGAGCTTCCTGACTCAGGAGGAAGGCTGTGGGGTGGAAGGCTGTGGCTGGGACCCCACTGCAGTCTGTGGTTAAAGTGTGCTGGTGCAGTGCAGACAGGAAGCATGGTGGGGAGGACGAGTGCCAAGAGTAGACCAGCTCTATCTGCTGATGAGCTCTATGATCTGCTTCTCTGGGCAAAAAGTTCAGAGAAAAGGAGGGGTGTGAAGCCCAAACCTCCTATTCTTTTTTTTTGTTGTTGGAATACGTGTTTTATGATAGGTCCTTCCAGAAGGATTCTTCTGTAGGCAATGCCTACCTTCCCTCTGCAAGGACAAACTTCCCAGTGCTGGTTTTCAGCACAGACTGGAGCCTTTGGTTGCCTGATAGTGCCTTAAGACAGGGAGAATTATTGCTGTCTCCATACCAAGACCTGTTTGTATTACCAGTTCCTGAGACTGCGTAAATCACTGGTTCTGTCTGGTTTTCTCCCCATGAAGACAGTACTCATGAGAGAGCAGGCAGTAATCTGCGGTACTTTGAGAAGCTGCTGGAGAAGGAGAGAGAGGAGGAGGAGAAAGAGAAGCCGGTAAACAAGACTGTGACAACAACAGAACCAGTGGTGCAGAGTGGTGCCTACGAGAGGCCGCTTGACTACTTGCCAGAGCGCGACATCTATGAGGCCCTTTGCAGAGGTGAAGGAGTGAAAATGGTAAGAGAAAGGCAAGACTTTCCTGATTCCGCTGCCTTTGTGTAAGGGTGATCAAGTGAGCTGGGAGGTGTTAAGTGCTGCCTTCTGTGAAGCTCTTTTTTGAAAGAATTAAATGTAGTTCTGACCAGGCTGAGACTTGGTCTTGGCCTCTCTAGCTTTAGCTGTCAATCCTAGACAGATGAACACTTCTCAGCTGCATCCCTTCAAGGATGTAGTGAATCGATTCTCCTCAGTCTGACTCTTCAGCCATTTCAAATGCTGGCTGTACAGATACACTTAGACTTTTTCCACTGGGAGCTGGTTGTGCTTTGCCATGCGTACAGAATCACGTTATTCTTTCCCTTGCAGACCTGTATTTTGACCAGCTGATCTCCAGTACCTCCCAACAAACATGGCTTTAATTCCCAGTGCAGGGGAAGGAATCCTTTTATTCCAGCTGCATAGCCTTCATCGTAAGAGTCAGACCTCTCTTGGAGCTGGCTCTTTGTGTAGTTATTTGCTGAACAGGGTGCAGATGATGGTTTAAGCCTCCCAAAGGTTAGTGCTTCAGGTGTTGCTCAGTGGTATCTTGAGTGGCATGTGTTGTTTATTTGCAGTAAATTGTCGAATGACTCAAGGTTACCTCTTAAACGTGCTGGTCAGCTGGTGGCTTTTCTGGTGTTAGTGGAATGAAACCCAGGTGGGGTTTTGTCATGTTTTAAGTTCATGAAAGGTGGTTGAGCAAACAATGTCTTGTCTGGTGTTTTGTTTCAGACACCTCGAAGGCAGAAAAGGCTGTTCTGTAGATACCACGATGGAAACAGAAACCCTCACCTGCTCATAGCTCCCTTCAAGGAGGAAGATGAGTGGGACAGCCCTCATATCGTGCGATACTACGATGTCATGTCTGATGAAGAAATTGAGAAAATTAAACAACTAGCTAAGCCAAGGGTAAGTTTCCCCTCTTCTATCTCACTAATGACTCCTAATTCCATGCTTTAATCTTTATTAGCAAAGACTAGGTGAAGGATTTGAAAGATCTGGTTTCACAGTGCAGCTCTGAGTCTAGGGGAAATAATTGCCGAACTGCCTGGTGATGTGGGACCATAAAGCCCAGGCCCCTGCAGGTATTTATGCACTGTTGCACTTGATCATGCAAGTAGCTCTCAGTAAATGGCTTAGAAACCTCTTAGGAAAGAGGGCCTAGACCTGAAAGGGTGGGTGGTTGACTGGCTGGCTTAGTGGTAGGGGTTAGGTGACCAACATACTTTTAGTGTCTTTTGAAGTGGAGCTGAACATCAACATTTTAAAAGCCCAAATCCCAACAGAAGCGGAAATGAAACAGTGGGGTTTTTAATTGTGCTAGAAGAACATGTAGAGGTTTGGAGTCTTGCTTCAGGCGACCTGGGATCCACTGCTGCTGCTTTAAACCAAAGGGGCAGGCACTTCAGATGCCATGGTGCATCCCGGAGTGGAATCGCAGTGTTCTCCTGGAGCCATATGCTGCAAATCAGGATTGATGTGGTACCCTGATGCAGAGTGGAGAAATCACTCGTGCTCTTAAGTAACTGCCAGCCTGGGACTGGGAGGGATGGAGTGCTTGTAAGGAAGAATGTGCCATGCAGTCATTCTCCCAGAGCACTTAGATGTGACTTTTCCCCCTAGATTGCTGTCTGTTGGGCAGCAGAGACACAGCTCCAGTGTACGAAGTGTAGATCCAAGCTAACGGCAGCATCTTGGAGTGGGAGAAGCTAGTTTTGGCGCGATACCTCTTACGCGTGGTGCGAATTGTAGTGACTCTGCACACAAAGCAGCTACCTAATGCTAAGCTAGTGATTATCTCATCTGTTTTTTTTTCTGGAGGTGGAATTTCCTGTGTAACTGTTTCCTTTCTGGCAAAAAAAAACCTGTGGCAGTGTGAAGTCAGCGGCTGACACTGCACCTCTACTTTTCTGTCGGGTCAGACAAGCATGTAAAAACGAACACTTCTATTTTTATATATGAATGGTTTGTCTTAGCACTCCTCTAGCTGCTGCTGCTATGAAACATGGGACTAAAATTCCAGTCAAGAATTACCCTTCTGTATGTATTTCTCAATGTAAACATAAGTAGTTAGAAGCAGGTTGAGAAACGGGTGCTTCCTGAGAACATTCGTAATTTGGGCTGTTTGTGAAGCCGGACTGCTGTGCTACCAGCCGGCCACGGGAGTGTTGGCAGAACGCTCCTGTCTCCGTGCGGACTCTCACCTCCCCAAATGGAGGCTTTTTCCTATTACATCATGCTATAAACCATTAAGAGTTTCAGATCAAATGGAAACGCTCAAATAGAGCATATCATTAATCCATTTTATCCAATTAAGCACATGCTAAATAAGGCACCTATTAACTTCTTTGCTTGGTTTTCCCTTTTTGTTCAAAGTTTTATGGACAGTCTTAAGTCTCACTCAAGTTACTAATGTCAGAGGAATTCTTCATATATTCTATGTAGTAGAACGGGGACCGGTCCCTGTAGCAGGAGGTAAACATTGTTGTCTTAAGATTCAGATTAAAGTTTTCAATTAAAAGAACACCCCAACCATTTTCTTATGACATGTTTTTTCTACATCTGTCTATAGCTCAGCTGCAGGAACAGCTTTAAACTCTGCAGTCCTGCTGA